>NC_092041.1:72337733-72471351 GCF_003086295.3 Arachis hypogaea | reverse complement strand
ATGGTTTTCGTGTCTTAGCATAACTTCTTTTCTTGGAGTTAAACGCAGCTTTAGTGCTTTTGGCGTTTACTCCATTTGGGTGCCAGTTCCGGCGTTTAACGCTGGATTCCTGAGGGTGATTTGAACGCGGTTTGGCCATCAAATCTTGGGCAAAGTATGGACTATCATATATTGCTGAAGCCAGGATGTCTACTTTCAACGCCGTTGAGAGCGCGCCATTGGGCTTCTGTAGCTCCAGAAAATCCACTTCGAGTGCAGGGAGGTCAGAATCCAACAGCATCTGCAGTCCTTTTTGGTCTCTGAATCAGATTTTTACAATTCAGAAAAACGAATCACAGAAAAACAAAAACTCATAAAAGAAAAGGAATAACTAAAAAATAAAAATATAAAAATAACTAGATCATACTAAAAAATATAAAAACAATCCAAAAGTATAAAATATGTATAAAAAAAAGTTGTTCCTCAAGCAACTGAAAATCAAATAAGATAAAAAGAAGAAATATGCAATGAATTCCAAAAAATCTATGAAATCAGTATTAATTAGATGAGCGGGCTTTTAGCTTTTGCCTCTGAATAGTTTGGCATCTCACTCTATCCTTTGAAATTCAGAATGATTGGCTTCTTTAGGAACTCAGAATCCAGATAGTGTTAATGATTCTCCTAGTAAAGTATGATGATTCTTTGAACAAAGCTACTTATTGAGTCTTGGCTGTGGCCCAAAGCACTCTGTCTTCCAGTATTACCACCGGATACATACATGCCACAGACACATAATTGGGTGAACCTTTTCAGATTGTGACTCAGCTTTGCTAAAGTCCCCAATTAGAGGTGTCCAGGGTTCTTAAGCACACTCTTATTTGCCTTGGATCACAACTCTTTATTTCTTTCTATTTTTTTTTCGTTTTTCTCTTTTTTTTCTTTTTTTTTTTTGAATAGTAATGCTTTTTCTTGCTTCAAGAATCATTGTAATGATTTTTCAGATCCTCAGTAACATGTCTCCTTTTTCATCATTCTTTCAAGAGCCAACATTCATGAACCACAAATTCAAGATACATATGCACTGTTTAAGCATACATTCAGAAGACAAAAATATTGCCACCACATCAAAATAATTAAACTGTTATAAAATTCAAAATTCATGCAATTCTTCCTTTTTCAATTGAGCACGTTTTTATTTTAAGAAAGGTAATGGATTCATAGGACATTCATAACTTTAAGGCATAGACACTAAGACACTAATGATCACAAGACACAAACATGGATAAACATAAGCATAAAATTCGAAAAACAGAAGAATAAAGAACAAGGAAATCAAGGAACGGGTCCACTTAGTGATGCGGCTCTTCCTTGCTCTTGAAGATCCTATGGAGTGCTTGAGATCCTCAATGTCTCTTCCTTGTCTTTCTTGCTCCTCCCTCATGATTCTTTGATCCTCTCTAATCACATGTTGGAACTCAATTCTCCTAGGGAGGTGTTTAGTTGCTCCCAATAGTTTTGTGGAGGAAAGTGCATTCCTTGAGGAATCTCAGGGATCTCATGATGAGTGGGATCTCTTGTGTGCTCCATCCTCTTCTTAGTGATGGGCTTGTCCTCCTCAATGGGGTGTCTCCCTCTATGTCAACTCCAACTGAATAACAGAGATGACAAATGAGATGAGGAAAGGCTAACCTTGCCAAGGTAGAGGACTTGTCCGCCACCCTATAGAGTTCTTGGGCTATAACCTCATGAACCTCTATTTCTTCTCCAATCATGATGCTATGGATCATGATAGCCCGGTCTATGGTAACTTCGGACCGGTTGCTAGTGGGAATGATTGAGCGTTGTATAAACTCTAACCATCCTCTAGCCACGGGCTTGAGGTCATGCCTTCTTAATTGAACCGGCTTTCCTCTTGAATCTTGCTTCCATTGGGCGCCCTCTTCACATATGACTGTGAGGACTTGGTCCAACCTTTGATCAAAGTTGACCCTTCTTATGTAAGGATGTTCATCTCCTTGCATCATAGGCAAGTTGAACGCCACCCTCACACTCTCCGGACTAAAATCCAAGTATTTCCCCCGAACCATAGTAAGATAATTCTTGGGATTCGGGTTCACACTTTGGTCATGGTTCTTGGTGATCCATGCATTGGCATAGAACTCTTGAACCATCAAGATTCCGACTTGTTGAATGGGGTTGGTAAGAACTTCCCAACCTCTTCTTTGAATCTCATGTCGGATCTCCGGATATTCACCCTTTTTGAGTGAAAAAGGGACCTCGGGGATCACCTTCTTCAAGGCCACAACTTCATAGAAATGGTCTTGATGCACCCTTGAGATGAATCTCTCCATCTCCCATGACTTGGAGGTGAAAGCTTTTGCCTTCCCTTTCCTCTTTCTAGAGGTTTCTCCGGCCTTGGATGCCATAAATGGTTATGGAAAAACAAAAAGCAATGCTTTTACCACACCAAACTTAAAATGTTTGCTCGTCCTCGAGCAAAAGAAGAAAGAAGAGTGTAGAAGAAGAATAAATGAGGAAGAGGGAGATGGTGGTGTGTTCGGCCAAGGAGGGGGAGAAGTGGTGTTTAGGTTGTGTGAAAATGAAGGGTTGAAGAAGGGTATATATAGGAGAGAGGGGGTAATGGTTCGGCCATTATGGGTGGGTTTGGGAGGGAAAGTAGTTTGAATTTGAAGGGTGAGGTTGGTGGGAATTTATGAAGGATGGATGTGAGTGGTGAAGAGAAAGATGGGATTTGATAGGTGAAGGGTTTTTGGGGAAGAGGTGTTGAGGTGATTGGTGAATGGGGGAAGAAGAGAGAGAGTGGTGGTGGGGTCCTGTGGGGTCCACAGATCCTGTGGTGTCAAGGAAAAGTCATCCCTGCACCAAATGGCATCAAAATTCACGTTTTGAGCCAATTCTGGCGTTAAACGCCGGGCTGGTGCCCATTCCTGGCGTTTAACGCCAGGTTCTTGCCCTTTCCTGGCGTTTAACGCCAGTCTGGTGCCCCTTTCTGGCGTTAAACGCCCAGAATGGTGCCAGACTGGGCGTTAAACGCCCAACTGCTAGGCTTACTGGCGTTTAAACGCCAGCAGCATCTTCCTCCAGGGTGTGCTGTTTTTCTTCCTGTTTTTCATTCTGTTTTTGCTTTTTCAGTTAATTTTGTGACTTCTTATGATCATCAACCTACAAAAGACATAAAATAACAAAAGAAAATAATTAATTATAAAACATTGGGTTGCCTCCCAACAAGCGCTTCTTTATTGTCATTAGCTTGACAGAGGACTCTCATGGAGCCTTAGAAATGCTCAGAGCCATGTTGGAACCTCCCAACACCAAACTTAGAGTTTGAATGTGGGGGTTCAACACCAAACTTAGAGTTTGGTTGTGGCCTCCCAACACCAAACTTAGAGTTTGACTGTGGGGGCTCTGTTTGGCTCTGTTTTGAGAGAAGCTCTTCATGCTTCCTCTCCATGATGACAGAGGGATATCCTTGGCCTTAAACACCAAGGATTCTTCATTCACTTGAATGATCAACTCTCCTCTATCAACATCAATCACAGCCCTTGCTGTGGCTAGGAAGGGTCTGCCAAGGATGATGGATTCATCCATGCACTTCCCAGTCTCTAGGACTATGAAATCAGTAGGGATGTAATGGTCTTCAACTTTAACCAGAACATCCACTACAAGTCCATGGGCTTGTTTTCTTGAGTTGTCTGCCATCTCTAGTGAGATCTTTGCAGCTTGCACCTCAGAGATCCCTAGCTTCTCCATTACAGAGAGAGGCATGAGGTTTACACTTGACCCTAAGTCACACAAGGCCTTCTTGAAGGTCATGGTGCCTATGGTATAAGGTATAGAAAACTTCCCAGGATCCTGCCTCTTTTGAGGCAGTTTCTGCCTAGACAAGTCATTCAGTTCTTTGGTGAGCAAAGGGGATTCATCCTCCCAAGTCTCATTTCCAAATAACTTGTCATTTAGCTTCATGATTGCTCCAAGGTATTTAGCAACTTGCTCCTCGGTGACATACTCATCCTCTTCAGAGGAAGAATACTCATCAGAGCTCATGAATGGCAGAAGTAAGTCCAATGGAATCTCTATGGTCTCAGTTTGAGCCTCAGATTCCCATGGTTCCTCATTGAGGAACTCATTGGAGGCCAGTGGACGCCCAGTGAGGCCTTCCTCAGTGGCGTTTACTGCCTCTTCTCCCTCCCAGGATTCGGCCAAGTTGATGGCTTTGCACTCTCCTTTTGGATTTTCTTCTGTATTGCTTGGGAGAGTACTTGGAGGGAGTTCAGTAATTTTCTTGCTCAGCTGACCCACTTGTCCTTCCAAATTTCTGATGGAGGACCTTGTTTCAGTCATGAAACTTTGAGTGGTTTTGATCAGATCAGAGACCATGGTAGCTAAGTCAGAGGTATTCTGCTTAGAGCTCTCTGTCTGTTGCTGAGAAGATGATGGAAAAGGCTTGCTATTGCTAAACCTGTTTCTTCCACCATTATTGTTATTGAAACCTTGTTGAGGTCTCTGTTGATCCTTCCATGAAAGATTTGGATGATTCCTCCATGAAGGATTATAGGTGTTTCCATAGGGTTCTCCCATGTAATTCACCTCTTTCATTGAAGGGTTCCCAGGATCATAAGCTTCTTCCTCAGATGAAGCTTCTTTAGTACTGCTTGGTGCATTTTGCATTCCAGACAGACTTTGAGAAATCATATTGACTTGTTGAGTCAATATTTTGTTCTGAGCCAATATGGCATTCAGAGTGTCAATCTCAAGAACTCCTTTCTTCTGACTAGTCCCATTGTTCACAGGATTCCTTTTAGAAGTGTACATGAATTGGTTATTTGCAACCATTTCAATCAGTTCTTGAGCTTCAGTAGGCGTCTTCTTCAGATGAAGAGATCCTCCAGAAGAGCTATCCAAAGACATCTTGGACAGTTCAGAGAGACCATCATAGAAAATACCTATGATGCTCCATTCAGAAAGCATATCAGTGGGACACTTTCTGATTAATTGTTTGTATCTTTCCCAAGCTTCATAGAGGGATTCTCCTTCCTTCTGTCTGAAGGTTTGGACTTCCACTCTAAGCTTACTCAATTTTTGAGGTGGAAAGAATTTTGCCAAGAAGGCATTGACTAGCTTTTCCCAAGAGTCCAGGCTTTCTTTAGGTTGAGAGTCCAACCATGCTCTAGCTCTGTCTCTTACAGCAAAAGGGAATAGCATCAGTCTGTAGACCTCAGGGTCAACCCCATTAGTCTTAACAGTGTCACAGATTTGCAAGAACTCAGCTAAAAACTGATGAGGATCTTCCAATGGAAGTCCATGGAACTTGCAATTCTGTTGCATTAGAGAAACTAATTGAGGCTTAAGCTCAAAGTTGTTTGCTCCAATGGCAGGGATAGAGATGCTTCTCCCATAGAAGTCGGGAGTAGGTGCAGTAAAGTCACCCAGCACCTTCCTTGCATTGTTGGCATTGTTGTTGTTTTCGGCTGCCATGAGTTCTTCTTCCTTGAAGAATTCGTTCAGGTTCTCTAGAGAGAGTTGTGCTTTGGCTTCTCTTAGCTTTCTCTTCAAGGTCCTTTCAGGTTCAGGATCAGCCTCAACAAGAATGCCTTTGTCTTTGCTCCTGCTCATAAGAAAGAGAAGGGAACAAGAAAATGTGGAATCCTCTATGTCACAGTATAGAGATTCCTTTAGGTGTCAGAGGAAAAGAAGAGTAGAAGACAGAAGTAGAAAATTCGAACTTATCAGAGAAGATGGAGTTCGAATTTTGCATTAAGGAATAGTATTAGTCCATAAATGGAAGGATGTGAGAAGGAGGGAAGTAATTTTCGAAAATTAAGTGAAAAATTTTGAAAACATTTTTGAAAAACATTACTTAATTTTCGAAAATGAAAATGGAAAAGAAATCAAGTGATTTTTGAAAAAGATTTTGAAATTAGAAATCAAAAGGATTTGATTGAAAATTATTTTGAAAAAGATGTGGTTAAGAAGATATGATTGGTTTTAAAAAAAATGTGATTGAGAAGATATGATTTGAAAAACATTTTTAAAAAGATTTGATTTTGAAAATTAAAAACTTGACTAACAAGAAAAGATATGATTCAAACATTAAACCTTTCTTAACAGAAAAGGCAACATACTTGAAATGTTGAATCAAATCATTAATTGATAGTAAGTATCTTAAAAATGGAAAGAAATTGGTTTTGAAAAAGATTTGATTGGAAAATTGATTTGAAAAATATTTGATTTGGAAAAGATTTTGAAAACTTAGAAAAATTTGATTTGAAAACAAAATCTTCCCCTCTAGCCATCCTGGCGTTAAACGCCCAGAATGGTATCCATTCTGGCGTTTAACGCCCAAAATGCTACCCTTTTGGGCGTTAAACGCCCAACCAGGTACCCTGGCTGGCGTTTAAACGCCAGTCTGCCCTTCTTCACTGGGCGTTTTGAACGCCCAGCTTTTTCTGTGCAATTCCTCTGCTGTATGTTCTGAATCTTCAATTTCTCTGTATTATTGACTTGAAAAGACACAAATTAAAAATATTTTTGGATTTTTAATAATAAGGACAAACCAAAATGCAACAAGAATCAAATAACAATGCATGCAAGACACCAAACTTAGCAGTTTGTATACTACTGACACTAACAAAATGAAAATGCATATGAGACACACAAAACAATCAAGTCAATTGAATTCAAAGATCAGAGCAAGTAAATCATCAAGAACATCTTGAAGATCGCTTCGACACATGCATGCAATTGACACCAAACTTATGATGAGACACTAGACTCAAACAAGAAATATTTTTTTTTGGATTTTATGATTTTGTAAAATTTTTTTGTGTTTTTCGAAAATTAAGTGGAAAAAGGTATCAAAATTCTTAATGAGAATTCCAGGAATCAGTGCAATGCTAGTCTAAGACTCCGGTCCAGGAATTAGACATGGCTTCACAGCCAGCCAAGCTCTCAAAGAAAGCTTCGGTCCAAAACACTAGACATGGCCAAAGGCCAGCCAAGCCTTAGCAGATCACTGCTCCAAAAGCAAGATTGATGAAAATCAACAAGCTCTTGTGGTGATAAGTTGAAACCTCGGTCCAATGAGATTAGACATGGCTTCTCAGCCAGCCAGACTTCAACAAATCATCATGAAACTCTAGAATTCATCTTCAAGAATTTCGAAAAAAAATAAATACCTAATCTAAGCAACAAGATGAACCGTCAGTTGTCCAAACTTGAACAATCCCCGGCAATAACGCCAAAAATTTGGTGTTGTTGCCGGATCTTGGCACTGATGTTACCAAAAGCTTGCTCAAAACTTGAACAATCCCCGGCAACGGCGCCAAAAACTTGGTGCGCGACATTGTGAACAATACTTTTTCACAACTCTCATAATCCCCGGTCATGAACCCCAAAAACTTGGTGGCTCAATACCATGGCATTACACAACTTCGCACAACTAACCAGCAAGTGCACTAGGTCGTCCAAGTAATAAACCTTACGCGAGTAAGGGTCGATCCCACGGAGATTGTTAGTATTGAAGCAAGCTATGGTCATCTTGTAAATCTTAGTCAGGCAAACTCAAATGATAATGGTGATGAACGAAAATAACACAAAGGTAAAGATAGAGATACTTATGTAATTCATTGGTAGGAACTTCAGATAAGCGCATGAAGATGCCTTCCCTTCCGTCTCTCTGCTTTCCTACTGTCTTCATCCAATCCTTCTTACTCCTTTCCATGGCAAGCTTAAGCAAGGGTTTCACCGTTGTCAGTGGCTACCTCCCATCCTCTCAGTGAAAGCGATTGCATATGCTCTGTCACAGCATAGCGGAATTCATCTGTCGGTTCTCAATCAGGCCGGAATAGAATCCAGTGATTCTTTTGCGTCTGTCACTAACGCCCCGCCCTCAGGAGTTTGAAGCACGTCACAGTCATTCAGTCATTGAATCCTACTCAGAATACCACAGACAAGGTTAGACCTTCCGGATTCTCTTGAATGCCGCCATCAGTTCTCGCCTATACCACGAAGACTCTGATCTCACGGAATGGTTGGCTCGTTTGTCAGACGAGCACTCGGTTGTCAGGCGATCAACCATGCATCGTGCAATCAGGAATCCAAGAGATATTCACTAGGGCCTTGATCGCTTGTAGAACAAGAGTGGTTGTCAGTCACCTTGTTCATGGGTGAGAATGATGATGAGTGTCACGGATCATCACATTCATCAAGTTGAAGAACAAGTGATATCTTGGATAAAGAACAAGCGGAATTGAATGGAAGAACAATAGTAATTGCATTAATACTCGAGGTACAGCAGAGCTCCACACCTTAATCTATGGTGTGTAGAAACTCCACCGTTGAAAATACATAAGCATGAGGTCTAGGCATGGCCGAATGGCCAGCCTCCCAATGATCTAAGAACTAAAATGTCCAAAGATGATCTAGAGATCTCAAGTGATCAAAAGATTTTTAATACAATAGTAAAAGGTCCTATATATAGAAAACTAGTAACCTAAGGTGTACAGAGATGAGTAAATGACATAAAAATCCACTTCCGGGCCCACTTGGTGTGTGCTTGGGCTGAGCAATGAAGCATTTTTCGTGCAGAGACTCTTCTTGGAGTTAAACGCCAGCTTTAGTGCCAGTTTGGGCGTTTAACTCCCATTTGGGTGCCAGTTCCGGCGTTTAACGCTGGAATTCCTGAGGGTGACTTTGAACGCCGGTTTGGGCCATCAAATCTTGGGCAAAGTATGGACTATCATATATTGCTGGAAAGCCCAGGATGTCTACTTTCCAAAGCCGTTGAGAGCGCGCCAATTGGGCTTCTGTAGCTCCAGAAAATCCACTTCGAGTGCAGGGAGGTCAGAATCCAACAGCATCTGCAGTCCTTTTTGGTCTCTGAATCAGATTTTTGCTCAGGTCCCTCAATTTCAGCCAGAAAATACCTGAAATCACAGAAAAACACACAAACTCATAGTAAAGTCCAGAAAAGTGAATTTTAACTAAAAACTAATAAAATATACTAAAAACTAACTAGATCATACTAAAAACATACTAAAAACAATGCCAAAAAGTATACAAATTATCCGCTCATCATGCCCCTTTTTCAAATTGGATGTGTAGTAGAAGGTATGAGAGGGGGGGAAAATGTGAAGTGAAAGTGAAGGGGTGAATGTGCCCCTTCTTGTATTGGCGCCGATTATCCGCGCGTGCGCGCGCAGTGCGCGCTCGCGCAGAAAGGCGAAGTGGAAGGGGACGAGCGCGCGCGCGTTGTGCGTGCGCGTCCATGCGCTTGGGCTGGGGGCACAAGGGAGGCATAGGGGTGGCACAACTCTCTGGACGCAGTACCAGAGATTGCTGCAGGACCCTTGGCGCGCGCGCGCACAGTGCGCGTACGCGTCAACGCGGTTGCGCCCCAGGCATGAGAGGGGCCTGGAGGGGGCTCAACTCTCTGTGAAATGGCTCAGAGAGGAGTGCAGGATCAAAGGGTGCGTACGCGGCTATGGCGCGCACGCGCAACTTGTGCTCGCAGTGTATGGACGCGTGCGCGCCAGGTGCGCGCACGCGGTAGTGGTTTTGGGCTGGTGGCTTGGTATAGGCCTGAGAGTGGCTTAACTCTCTGGAATATGTACCAGGAGTGCAGCAGGGCAATCGGCGCGGACGCACACAGTACGCTTGCGCGTCGATTGGCGGATTTCACCCAAGTGCGCGGACGCGCCATGTGCGCGTGCGCGCGAGCTTCTTGTGCTTCAGGCATGGTTCTGGCATGGTGTGGGCGCAACTCTCGGGTAAATGTATGGGGGCTGTTGTTCGCAATCCACGCGTCCGCGCACGGTGTGCGTCCGCGTGGGTGGCCATCGAATGCCTTAAGGACGCGTGCGCGCCAGGCCCGCGCACGCGCAGAGGGGGTTGCTTTTCCTAATTGTGCGTATGTTTACATCACTATTGACATTTCAACTCCCCCCTTCATAAGCAGGGCATTTTGCTTGGTAAACCATCTAACAATCTATCTAAACATCTATGAATTTAACAAATGACGGGGGATTGACATTAAAATCTATCTAACAATCATGAAGTCAAGGGTCTATGTACAAAGCTCAAAGGAAGATCTTACCATGGTGGGGTGTCTCCCACCTAGCACTTTTGTTTAACGTCCTTAAGTTGGACTTTCAGCAGCTCATAATGCTTGTTCAAGAGTTGCATCCCTCAAGAGGAACACTTCAAATTCCTTGGAGGTCTTTCTTTGCTCACCATGATACAATTTGAGACGGTGCCCGTTTACCTTGAAGATGTCCGGGCTTGTTGTGTGGCGCAAGTGGTAGACCCCATAAGGTTCTACTTTCTCCACTTGGTAGGGTCCATCCCACCGTGATCTGAGCTTCCCGGGTAGTAGTCTCAACCTTGAATTGTAGAGGAGAACTAGGTCACCGGGTCGAAACTCTCTTCTCCTAATGTTCTTGTCATGGATGGCCTTCAACTTTTCCTTATAGAGCCTAGCGTTGTCGTAAGCTTCTAATCTTAAACATTCCAATTCCGCCAATTGAAGCTTTCTCTCTATTCCGGCTCCACCCAAGCTCATATTACACTCCTTTACGGCCCAATAGGCTTTGTGTTCAATCTCCACCGGTAAGTGACATGCTTTACCATATACAAGCCGGAAGGGGCTCATGCCAATCGGTGTCTTGTAAGCCGTTCGATAAGCCCACAGTGCATCGGAGAGTTTGGTGCTCCAATCTCTCCTATTCGGCTTTACAACCCTTTCTAAGACATGCTTGATTCCCGGTTAGAGACTTCGGCTTGGCCGTTTGTCTGAGGGTGGTAAGCCGTGGCGACTTTGTGGATGATGCCATATTTTCTCATGAGGCCGTCTATTTTTTTGTTGCAAAAGTGTGATCTTTGGTCACTTATGAGTGCTCTTGGGGCACCAAAATGGCAAATGATATTATTCCTCACAAAAGAGTACACAACATTAGCGTCATCCGTTCGGGTGGGGATTGCCTCCACCCATTTTGACACATAATCGACGGCTAACAAGATGTAGAGAAAGCCATTGGAATTTGGAAATGGTCCCATGAAGTCGATTCCCCATACGTCAAAGATTTCACAAAAAAGCATATTTTGTTGGGGGATTTCGTCCTTCTTGGAAATATCTCCAAACCTAATACATTGGGGGCAAGATTTGCAATAGAGAGAGGCATCTTTGAGAAGAGTTGGCCACCAAAATCCGCAATCAAGGACCTTTCTTGCCGTTCTTTGGGGTCCATAGTGACCACCTCCTTCGGAAGCATGGCAAGCGTCCAAGATTGCTTGGAATTCGGTTTGGGGTATGCACCGTCGCACTATTTGGTCCGCTCCACACCTCCACAAATAGGGATCATCCCAAATATAGTATTTGGATTCGCTTTTCAGCTTATCCTTTTTGTTTTTGTCAAGATTAGGAGGGAAAGTGCGTGAAACCAAATAGTTTGCGATTGGGGCATACCAAGGAACCACTTCCGAGATTGCGTGCAAAGCGTCTAAAGGAAAGGAGTCATTGATAGGAGTGGTGTCGCCTTTTGTGTGTTCGAGGCGACTTAAATGGTCCGCCACTAGGTTTTGGGAACCACTCCTATCTTTGATTTCCAAATCAAATTCTTGTAACAAAAGCACCCAACGAATTAATCTCGGTTTTGATTCCTTTTTGGCCAACAAGTACTTTAGTGCCGCATGATCCGAGTACACTACAACCTTGGAACCAAGAAGATAGGCTCGGAACTTGTCCAAAGCAAAAACAATAGCTAGTAGTTCCTTTTCGGTAGTAGTGTAGTTGGATTGGGCTCCATCTAATGTTTTGGAAGCATAAGCTATGACATAGGGAATCTTACCCTCGCGTTGTGCTAACGCGGCTCCTATCGCATAATTCGAAGCATCACACATAATTTCGAAAGGTTGAGTCCAATTGGGGCCTCGCACTATAGGAGCTTGTGTCAATGCTACTTTGAGTTTGTCATATGCTTCCATACATTCCTTGCTCAGCTCAAATTCTGTGTCTTTTTGTAGTAATCGAGAGAGAGGTAAGGCCACCTTGCTAAAGTCTTTGATGAATCTCCGGTAAAATCCTGCATGTCCAAGAAAAGAACGGACTTCCCTCTCGGAGGAGGGGTAAGGTAAACTAGATATGACATTTATCTTTGCCGGATCTACGGAGATGCCTTCCTTTGATACTATGTGTCCCAAAACAATGCCTTGTTTGACCATGAAATGATATTTTTCAAAATTTAGAACAAGGTTTGTTCTGGTGCATCTTTCTAAGACTTTCTCAAGGTTATCTAAACAATGCTCAAATGAATCACCATACACGCTGAAGTCATCCATGAAAACTTCCATTGATTGCTCTAGAAAGTCCGCAAATAGGCTCATCATGCATCTTTGAAACGTTGCCGGTGCATTGCATAGGCCGAATGGCATATGCTTGTAAGAATATGTCCCAAAGGGGCAAGTAAATGTGGTTTTTTCTTGGTCTTCTAGAGCAATATGAATTTGGAAGTATCCGGAGTAGCCATCAAGAAAACAATAATATGATTTACCGGCTAATCGATCAAGCATTTGATCAATAAATGGTAGTGGGAAGTGATCTTTTCTTGTGGCCGCATTCAATCTTCGGTAGTCTATGCATACTCTCCAAGAATTTTGCACTCTTGTTGCTATAAGTTCACCACTTTCATTTTTGATTGTTGTCACTCCGGACTTTTTGGGCACTACTTGGACCGGGCTTACCCATTCGCTATCCGAGATAGGATAGATGATGTCCGCTTCAAGTAGCTTAGTGACTTCTTTCTTTACTACCTCAAGAATGGTTGGATTAAGCCTCCTTTGAGGTTGTCGGACCGATCTTGTTCCTTCTTCAAGGAATATGCGGTGCTCACATACTTTGGGGCTTATTCCCACTAGATCCGCCAAACTCCACCCGATTGCCCTTTTGTTTCTTCTCAATACATTTAGCAATTTCTCTTCTTGTTGAGGGGTTAGCTCTTGTGCAATTATCACGGGTAGCTCTTGGGCTTCATCAAGGTATGAATACCTTAAGTGAGGTGGTAGTGGCTTCAATTCCATCTTCTTGTCATTCTTTGAAGTTTGAGTTTCCAGATGGTTTGTATGATGTGTGGTATTTAGTTCGCTTGACTTTTCATTTGCTTCTTCAACCATATACTTCTCATCTAACTTTGCTAGATGTACTTCGGCCACTATGTTATCGATTGGGTCACACCGGAATAAGGAGTGGTTCTCCGGTGGATGCTTCATTGCTTCCTCTAGGCTAAAGCTTACAATTCTCCCATCTATTTCAAATGAGTAGTTCCCCGAGTAAGCATCAAGTTTAAATCTAGAAGTCCTCAAGAATGGCCTTCCAAGTAAGATAGACGATGCTCTCTCGGTTTCGCTTGATGGCATTTCAAGGACATAGAAGTCAATCGGGAATATCAACCCTTTTATATTCACCAACACATCTTCCGCAACACCCGCTACGGTTATTATGCTTTTATCCGCTAGGACAAATCTTGCCGTCGACCTTTTTAGTGGTGGTAAGTTCAATACCCGGTGGACGGAGAGTGGCATGATGCTAACACATGCTCCAAGATCACACATACAATCTCTAAATTGAACTCCATTGACTGTGCAAGTGACCATACAAGGGCCCGGATCATCACACTTCTCGGGTAGTGTTCCCATTAAAGCGGAAATAGAACTCCCCAGTGGAATGGTTTCCAATTCAAGAATTCTGTCCTTATGTATGCATAAGTCTTTGAGGAATTTAGCATATCTAGGAACTTGATGGATAGCATCAAAGAGGGGGATGGTTACCTCAACTTTCTTGAACACTTCCACCATTTTGGGGTCGAGTTCTATGCGCTTTTTAGCTTTCTTCGCAAGTGTTGGGAATGGAAGTGGTTGAGCAACTTCTTCTTCCAAGGTTCTTTTGGCCTTGGTTGTCTCCCTTGTTGGTTGGACTTCATCCTCAACTATGGCTTGTGGTGTCTCCTCTTCCACTACCTCTTCTATATTTGTTCTCTCCTCTTCTTGAGCGGTTGTGATAGGGCTTGAATCCTTTGCTTCCTTCCCTTTTAGTTGCGTACCGGATCTAAGGGTGATGGCATTGATGCCCCCCTTTGGATTTGGTTGAGGTTGAGAGGGAATGACACTTTGGATTGGGGGTTGAGGAGTGGAAGTTGAGGGTGTATCCATGCGTGCAAGAAGAGCTTGTAGTGTAGAGGTGAGGCCGGTGAGACCGGAAGCAAGTGTGTTTTGTAGTTCCTTTTGACCTTGGATAATGGTTCGGAGTGTTTCGTCTTGATTGGAGGGGGTGGTTGCATATGTGAGTTGAGGAGCTTGTGTTTGGTTGGGTGGTGGTCTTTGATGTGGTGGTTGATATGGTTGGTAGTTTCTTTGTGGGTTTTGTTGGTTGTATGGTTGATTTTGTGAGTTGTATGGTCGGTTTTGTGAGAAGTTTTGTGAGTTGTTACCCCATCTTTGACCTCCTCCATTGTTGTTGTTGTCCCTATTCCCTTGTTGATGGTTGTCTCTCCAACTTTGATTATTGTGTCCACTTCCTTGGTTGTGGCTTCCTCCTCCTTGATAGGAGTACCCTTGGTTAGGATTACCGCCTTGGTAGTATCCTTGATTGGGGCGATCATAGAAATTATGGGTAGCCGCCAAGGTATTATCTTCTTGAAGGCTTGGGCACTCATCCGTGTAGTGAGAGTAACAAGAGCAAATGCCACATACTCTTTGAGGGACCAATTGTTGGTTTTGTTGTTGAGGCGGTGGAGGGTGTTGTTGTTGGTATGATTGAGGTTGTGGTTGTTGTTGGTTCAATTGGAGTTGCCTCAAGATGGATGTCATCTCATTCAAGGATTGAGTTAGAGCGGTGGTTTCACTACTAGTTGATACCTCATTCACGGTCCTTGGACGGTTGAGTCTTCGCCTCATATGTTGATTGGATTCGGCCAAGTCAATAATAAGTTGCCATGCCTCCTCCGCGGTTTTATATTTGGACAAAGAACCATTGCTAGAAGTGTCCAAGAGGGTTCTATCTTGCTCTCGCATCCCTTGACATATGTATCCAAGCAATACTTGGGTGTCAAGCATGTGATTGGGGCATGCATCTAGTAGCTTACGAAATCGTTCCCAATACTCATAGAGTGGCTCCGTCTCACCTTGCACAATACAAGACATTTCCTTCCTTAGCCTATCCATCTTTTCCGGAGGTAGGAATTTATCCAAGAATCCCCTTCTAAGTAAGTCCCAATCGGAGGTAACTTCACTAGAGAGGGTGTAGAACCATTCTTTAGCCTTGTCCTCAAGAGAGAAAGGGAAAGCAAACAACCATATAGCAACTTCATCGGACCCTTCCCGTCTAGTGGTTGAGCATATGCGATGGAAGTCCTTGAGATGTCGAATAGGGTCTTGTGCGGGAAGCCCATGAAACTTAGGTAGGAGGTTGATCAAAGCGGTCTTCAATTCAAAGTTAGCATTCAAGTTGGGGTGAGTTACGTGAAGGGGTTGAAGGACATAATCCGGTGCACCCGCTTCCTTGATGGTAACTCTCCTCGGAGCATCCATGGTATTAGTACCTAAAACAAAAGAAGATTTGTTAGTGAGATTGATGGGAGTAGGATTAATGCCTTCTTTGAGTGACGGTTCAATGTTCACTTTTAGTAAGGTGGTTGAGGTGGTGAAAACCTCTTCCCCTTTTCCAAACTTAAGCCGCCTCCGAGCTTGTCTAATATGAAACAAAGTTCGTTCTATTTCCGGATCAAAAGGGACTAAGCTCGGGTTCGGTTGTGAACGCGTCATGCAATGAAGGGGAAATGACATTCATTGTAACAAATGAGGGGTTAGTCACTTGAATTATTCACAATGAAGTGCAACTATGTACATATATACATGCTTAATCCAAACAATAACATGGCACACAAAGCAAATTCCCCAGCAACGGCGCCATTTTGACAAATGAATTTTTGTTGGTATAGAATTTATCAAGTGATCAATCGTAGTATAGTCTAAACCAACGCAAAACCCATCATCAAACAAATCTACAATCTATATCCGAGAGTATTAATCTCCCGAGTCGTTCTCCCTTGGAATTGCCAAAGTATGCATCTTATTGAATTAGTAAGCCTTGTTGGAATCCTTTGAAGGTTTTAGCAAAGTAATGAGAAACAAACAATCAATTATCAAAAGGCTTGGCTTAGGGTTGGCATTAGAACTTCTATCCTTATAGTCCATCCAATGTTGACAACAATTAGGCCTTGCTTCATTTAGTTATCCCCTAAGTATAGAGGAAAGTCAAATGAAAATAATCAACTTGAGTCACAAGTTCTAGCTTCACCTCATGGGAATCTAGCTTTAGTGCACTCCAAGTCAATTAGCAAACCCTAACTCTCAATCAACTATTGATACAACTATTCAATTCCTTCCAATGACCAAACCCTATGCCAAGTGTAAAAATTCTACTCCATAGCTAGTATTGACATTTTATCAAACATGTAATGAGCAAAAAGGAAGGTCATAGTGAATTGAAGAGAAAATTAGAATTAAAGATATTGCAACACAAGGAATTAGCAACAAGTACCAAGGAACAACAATGAGGATCAAAATCTCAAAATATCAATGAAATCCAAAAATCATAGAGTTGAGTCCTAGATCCACGGAATTTTAGCAATTACAACTACAACTTGAAATTGGAAGAGAAAATCTATTACATGAACAAAGTGAAATGAAAGTTGCAATGGATCTCACCAAGGAATGGGTAAAAATCCAGAATTTTTGATGAAGAAGAACCCTAGTAAGAACTTGAGAGAAGTTGATGAATCCTAGAGAGAAGTTGGAGTTTCTCTCTCTAAAAATGTAACTAACTAAAAAATATCTCCAAAAACTCGAAAAATGAACTAAGTCCCTTCAACCCTTGCCCCCTTGGTCCTCTTAAGCCTTTTCCCGCCAAAGCACTCCTCAAAAGTTAGGACCTCTAACCAACTCCACGCCTGAGTCACGTGACTTTTAAAAAAATCATTTTCGAACATCGGCGCGTACGCGCAAGGTACGCGTGCGCGCCATGGATGCGGTTTTAGCGTGTACGCGGAGGCGGGGTGTACGCGTGCGCGTCCATGAGAATCCTGGCTTAGCCGCTACTCAAGCCGGCTCGTGGCTTGGCTCTTGATCTCGGCTTCACATTGCTCTTATCCGCGCAGGCGCGTCAGGTGCGCGCACGCGCCCATGCGGAATTTTCCAAAGCTTCAATTCTCATGCTTCCTTTCCTTGCACCCGTCTTCCATCTCTTTTCCTGTCCGTTCCTACTCTATATCCTGAAAACCACTTAGCGCACAAGTCACGGCATCGAATGGCATCGAGAGAGGATTGGAGATGTATCTCTTTTAATGCAAAACAAGAATGTTTTCATTCATGAGGCAAAACTAGGAAAGGAATGCAAATCCTTGTATTTTTCATGCAGAAAGTGTGTGAAATCCTTGATAAACCCTTTGAAATTAGCACAAGATAAACTCTCAGAATGGGGTTTGTCAGTGGCTACCTCCCATCCTCTCAGTGGAAATGTTCAACGCACCCTGTCACGGCACGGCTATCCATCTGTCGGTTCTCAATCAGGCCGGAATAGAATCCAGTGATTCTTTTGCGTCTGTCACTAACGCCCCGCCCTCAGGAGTTTGAAGCACGTCACAGTCACTCAATCATTGAATCCTACTCAGAATACCACAGACAAGGTTAGACCTTCCGGATTCTCTTGAATGCCGCCATCAGTTTTAGCCTATACCACGAAGACTCTGATCTCACGGAATGGCTGGCTCATTTGTCAGGCGAGCACTCGGTTGTCAGGCGATCAACCATGCATCGTGTATCGGGAATCCAAGAGATATTCATCCAATCGAAGGTAGAACGGAGGTGGTTGTCAATCACACGTTCATAGGTGAGAATGATGATGAGTGTCACGGATCATCACATTCATCAAGTTGAAGAACAAGTGATATCTTAGAACAAGAACAAGCGGAATTGAATAGAAGAACAATAGTAATTGCATTAATACTTGAGGTACAGCAGAGCTCCACACCTTAATCTATGGTGTGTAGAAACTCCACCGTTGAAAATACATAAGTACAGGGTCTAGGCATGGCCGAATGGCCAGCCTCCCAATGATCTAAGAACTAGATGTCCAAAGATGGTCTAGAGATCTAAAGTGATCAAAAGATCCCCCAAATACAATAGTAAAAGGTCCTACTTATAGAAAACTAGTAGCCTAGGGTGTACAGAGATGAGTGAAAGACATAAAAATCCACTTCCGGGCCCACTTGGTGTGTGCTTGGGTTGAGCAATGAAGCATTTTCGTGTAGAGACTCTTCTTGGAGTTAAACGCCAGCTTTAATGCCAGTTTGGGCGTTTAACTCCCATTTTGGTGCCAGTTCCGGCGTTTAACGCTGGAATTCCTGAGGGTGACTTTGAACGCCGGTTTGGGCCATCAAATCTTGGGCAAAGTATGGACTATCATATATTGCTGGAAAGCCCAGGATGTCTACTTTCCAACGCCGTTGAGAGCGCGCCAATTGGGCTTCTGTAGCTCCAGAAAATCCACTTCGAGTGTAGGGAGGTCAGAATCCTACAGCATCTGCAGTTCTTTTCAGTCTCTGAATCAGATTTTTGCTCAGGTCCCTCAATTTCAGCCAGAAAATACCTGAAATCATAGAAAAACACACAAACTCATAGTAAAGTCCAGAAAAGTGAATTTTAACTAAAAACTAATAAAAATATACTAAAAACTAACTAGATCATACTAAAAACATACTAAAAACAATGCCAAAAAGCGTACAAATTATCCGCTCATCACAGATCCTGAGGTGTCAAGGAATTCCATCCCTGCACCAAATACGCATGTAAAATGCCTTTGCACACCATTCTGGCATTTAAACTCCGAGTGGTGCACATTCTGGGCGTTCAACGCCCACATGTAACATGTTTCTGGCGTTGAACGCCAGTTTCATGCTTGTTACTGGCGTTCAGCGCCAGCTTTTCCTCTAGGCACATTCCTGGCATTCAGGCGCCAGAATGTTGCTTGTTTTTGGCATTCAGTGCCAGATTCATGCTCTGTTCTGGCATTGAACGCCAGCCAGATGCACTTTACTGGCATTGAACGCCAGCTTGTGCTTCCTCCAGGGTGTGATTTTTCTTCTGCTGTTTTTGATTCTGTTTTTAATTTTTCTATTTTTTTCGTGACTCCACATGATCATGTACCTAATAAAACACAAAATAACAATAAAATAAAATAAAATAAAAATTAGATAAATAAAATTGGGTTGCCTCCCAACAAGCGCTTTTTTAGTGTCAATAGCTTGACAGTGGCTCTCATGGAGCCACAAAGGTGATCAGGTCAATGTTGTATAGTCCCAACACCAAACTTAGAGTTTGGATATGGGATCTTAACACCAAACTTAGAGTTTGGTTGTGGCCTCCCAACACCAAACTTAGAGTTTGACTGTGGGGGCTCTTCTTGACTCTGAACTGAGAGAAGCTCTTCATGCTCACTCTCTTTTGTCACAGATGGATGACCATGTGCCTTAAACACAAGGTAGTCCCCATTCAATTGAAGGACTAATTTACCTCTGTTGACATCTATCACAGCTCCTGCTGTGGCTAGGAAAGGTCTTCCAAGGATGATGCATTCATCCTCTTCCTTCCTAGTGTCTAAGATTATGAAATCAGCAGGGATGTAAAGGCCTTCAACCTTCACTAACACGTCCTCTACTAATCCATAAGGTTGTCTTACTGACTTGTCTGCCAATTGTAATGAGAACAAGGCAGGTTGTACCTCAATGATCCCCAGCTTCTCCATTACAGAGAGTGGCATAAGATTTATCCCTGACCCCAGATCACACAGAGCTTTTGCAAAGGTCATGGTGCCTATGGTACAAGGTATCAAAAACTTGCCAAGATCTTGTTTCTTTTGAGGTAAAATTTGCTGAATCCAGGTATCTAGTTCACTAATGAGCAAGGGAGGTTCACTTTCCCAAGTCTCATTACCAAACAACTTGGCATTCAGCTTCATGATAGCTCCTAAATATTGAGCAACTTGCTCTCCAGTCACATCTTCATCCTCTTCAGAGGAAGAATAGTCTTCAGAGCTCATGAATGGTAGAAGGAGATTTAATAGAATCTCTATGGTCTCTATATGAGCCTCAGATTCTTTTGGATCCTTAATAGGAAACTCCTTCTTGCTTGAGAGACGTCCCAGGAGGTCTTCCTCACTAGGATTTTCGTCCTCCTCCTCCCTTGTGCATTCGGCCACATTGATCACATCAATGGCCTTGCACTCTCCTTTTGGATTCTCTTCTGTATTGCTTGGGAGAATACTGGGAGGAGTTTCACTGACTTTCTTACTCAGCTAGCCCACTTGTGCCTCCAGATTTCTGATGGAGGATCTTGTTTCACTCATGAAACTGAAAGTGGCCTTTGACAGATCAGAGACTAGATTGGCTAAATTAGAAGTGTTTTGTTTAGAATTCTCTGTCTGTTGCTGAGAAGATGATGGAAAAGGCTTGCTATTGCTCAGCCTATTACGTCCACCATTGTTAAAGCCTTGTTGAGGCTTTTGTTGATCCTTCCATGAGAAATTTGGATGATTTCTCCATGATGAATTATAGGTGTTTCCATAAGGTTCACCCATGTAATTTACCTCTGCTATTGCAGGGTTCTCAGGATCATAAGCTTCTTCAGAAGCTGCCTCTTTAGTACTGTTGGATGCATTTTGCCATCCATTCAGACTTTGAGAAATCATGTTAACTTGTTGAGTCAACACTTTGTTCTGAGCCAATATGGCATTCAGAGCATCAATTTCAAGAACTCCTTTCTTCTGAGGTATCCCATTATTCACGGAATTCCTCTCAGAAGTGTACATGAATTGGTTGTTTGCAACCATGTCAATGAGTTCTTGAGCCTCTTCAGGCGTTTTCTTTAGGTGAATAGATCCACCTGTAGAATGGTCCAATGACATTTTTGAAAATTCAGATAGACCATAATAGAATATATCTAATATGGTCCATTCTGAAAACATGTCAGATGGACACCTTTTGGTCAGCTGCTTGTATCTTTCCCAAGCTTCATAGAGGGATTCACCATCTTTTTGTTTGAAGGTTTGAACATCCACTCTCAGCTTGCTCAGCTTTTGAGGAGGAAAGAATTTATCCAAGAAGGCTGTGACCAGCTTATCCCAGGAGTCCAGGCTATCCTTGGGTTGTGAATCCAACCATATTCTAGCTCTGTCTCTCACAGCAAAAGGGAAAAGCATGAGTCTGTAGACTTCAGGATCAACTCCATTCGTCTTTACAGTCTCACAGATCTGCAAGAACTCAGTTAAAAACTGATAAGGATCTTCAGATGGAAGTCCATAAAACTTGCAGTTTTGTTGCATTAAAGCAACTAGCTGAGGTTTCAGCTCAAAGTTGTTGGCTCCAATGGCAGGAATGGAGATGCTTCTTCCATCAAATTTGGATGTTGGCTTTGTGAAGTCACCAAGCATTCTCCTTGCATTATTATTATTTTCGGATGCCATCTCCTTCTCTTGTTCTAATGTTTCTGAAAGGTTACCTTTAGATTGTTGTAACTTAGCTTCTCTTAATCTTCTCTTCAGAGTCCTTTCAGGTTCTGGATCAATTTCAACAAGAGTGCCTTTTTCCTTGTTCCTGCTCATATGAAAGAGAAGAAAACAAGAAAAGAAAGAGGAATCCTCTATGTCACAGTATAGAGACTCCTTTATGTTAGTAGAAAAAGAAAGGGGAGAAGAATGAAAAAGAGTGGATTCAGATATTTAGGTGAAGAGAGGTGAAGAGAAGTGTTAGTAATTAAATAATTAAATAGAATAAGAAAAGAGATAGAGAATTTCGAAAATAATTTTGAAAAGGGGTTAGTAATTTTCGAAAATTAGAGATAAGATAAGATTAAAATTAAAATTTAAAACAAAAGAATTTTTGAAAAAGAGATGAGATATTTTCGAAAATTAGAGAGAGAAAAGTAGTTAGGTGGTTTTGAAAAAGATAAGAAACAAACAAAGAGTCAGAGAGTTAGTTGAAAAAGATATTAAAATCAAATTTGAAAAAATAAAAAGATAAGAGGTTAGATAAGATATTTTGAAATCAAATTTTGAAAAAGATAAAATTTTTGAAAAAGATAAGATAAAAGATAAAAATATTTAATTCAAAAATTTTAAAATTACTTACTTCACTAACAAGAAACTACAATATAAGATTCTAGAACTTAAAGATTGAACCTTTCTTAACAAGAAAGTAACAAACTTCAAATTTTTTAATCAATCACATTAATTGTTAATGAGTTTTCGAAAATTAGATATAAAGATAAGAAAAAGATTTTGAAAAATAATTTTTGAAAAAAATTTTTGAAATTTTCGAAAAATAGAAAAAAAATGAAAAAGATATAATTTTTGAAAAAGATTTTGAAAAGATAAGATTTTTAAAATTGAAAATTTGACTTGACTTGTAAGAAACAACTAATTTTGAAAATTTTTGACTAAGTCAACTCAAATTTTCGAAAACTTGGAGAAAAATAAGGAAAAGATATTTTTTATTTTTGAATATTTTAATTGATGAGAGAGAAAAACAACAAAAATACTCAATGCATGAAATTTTTAGATCAAAACAATGAATGCATGCAAGAATGCTATGAATGTCAAGATGAACACCAAGAACACTTTGAAGATCATGATGAACATCAAGAACATATTTTTGAAAAATTTTTGATGCAAAGAAAACATGCAAGACACCAAACTTAGAAATCTTTAATGCATGGATTCTAACAAACGAAAAATGCATATGAAAAACAACAAACAACACAAAACAAGAAAACATCAAGATCAAACAATCCCCGGCAACGGCGCCAAAAACTTGGTGGACGAAATTGTGATAAAAGAGTTCCAGGCACTGTTAGAGAAACTCACAACTCCGTTCAACTTAACCAGCAAGTGTACTGGGTCATCCAAGTAATACCTTACGTGAGTAAGGGTCGATCCCACAGAGATTGTTGGTATGAAGCAAGCTATGGTCACCTTGTAAATCTCAATTAAGTGGATTCATAGGGTCAAATGTAATTGAATTAGATAATTTAAAAGATAAATAAAATAAAAAGGCATAGAAATACTTATGTAAATCAATAGTGGGAATTTCAGATAGGCGTGTGGAGATGCTAGAATCCTTTCGAATCTCTACTTTCTTATTGCTTTCATCCAATTCTTCTTACTCCTTTCCATGACAAGCTGTATGTAGAGCATCACCATCATCAATGGCTACTTTCAATCCTCTCGGAAAAATGGTCATATGCGCTGTCACTGCACGGCTAATTGTCTGGAGGCATCACCCTTGTTGATAGCTACATCCCATCCTCTCAGTGAAAATGGTCCAAATGCTCTGTCACAGTACGGCTAATCATCTGTCGGTTCTCAATCAGGTTGGAGTAGAATCCATTGATTCTTTTGCGTTTGTCATGACGCCCAGCCTTCAGGAGTTTGAAGCTCATCACAGTCATTCAATACCGGAATCCTACTCGGAATACCACAGACAAGGTTAGACTTTCCGGATTCCCGGGATCCTACTCGGAATACCACAGACAAGGTTAGACTTTCCGGATCCCCATGAATGCCGCCATCTATCTAGCTTATACCACGAAGATTCTGTTGGGGAATCTAAGAGATATGCGCCCGGCCTAGAATAGAACGGAAGTGGTTGTCAATGATGAGTGTCACGGATCATCACATTCATCAAAGTGATGTGCAACGTATATCTTGGAATAAGAATAAAAGAGAATTGAATAAAAAGTAATAGTAATTGTATTGAAACTTGAGGTACAGCAGAGCTCCACACCCTTAATCTATGGTGTGCAGAAACTCCACCGTTGAAAATACATAAGTGAAAGGTTCAGGCATGGCCGAATGGCCAGCCCCCATAAAGGTGATCAAAAGACCGAATGGTTAAAAGATGACTAATACACTAGTAAAAAGTCTTATTTATACTAAACTAGCTACTAGGGTTTTCATGAGTAAGTAATTGATGCATAAATTCACTTTTGGGGCCCACTTGGTGTATGTTTGGGCTGAGCTTGATCTATCCACGAGATGAGGCTTCTCTTGGAGTTGAACGCCAAGTTATAACGTGTTTTGGGCGTTCAACTCCGGGTTGTGACGTGTTTCTGGCGTTTAACTCCAGACAGCAGCATGTACTTGGCGTTGAGCGCCACTTTACGTCATCAATTCCCGAATAAAGTATGGACTATTATATATTGCTGGAAAGCTCTGGATGTCTACTTTCCAACTCCATTGAGAGCACACCATTTGGAGTGCTGTAGCTCCAGAAAATTCATTTCGAGTGTAGGGAAGTCAGATTCCAACAGAATCAGCAGTCTTTTTGTCAGCCTTTTTCAGAGTTTTGCTCAAGTCCCTCAATTTCAGCCAGAAATTACCTGAAATCACAGAAAAACACACAAACTCATAGTAAAGTCCAGAAATGTGAATTTAACATAAAAACTAATGAAAACATCCCTGAAAGTAGCTTAAACTTACTAAAAACTACCTAAAAACAATGCCAAAAAGCGTATAAATTATCCGCTCATCAGTCACGTACCTATCGTACCTAAGGCACCTAGTTGATCTTTATCAAGCATCTTTGAAAAGGGATAACAAAGGAAAGGAAACAAATTTTGTTTCAAATGATGAAAATTCCACCACTCATTTTGATGTATCTAATTTCTTTAAGGATTCTAAAGGAAATATTGGCTATTTGATCAATGATGGAATAGTTTGATATGTGTATGTGTTTGTTAAGTATTCATGTGAATAATTTTGCTGTGCATGTACTTCTACTCATTTTATTATTATTATCATTTGTCTTTGAAGAAAAATGGTAAGGACATATTCTGAAGATATTTGCCTTGCGGATAGTGCAAGTTCGCACATTATTCTTAAAAGTGATATATATTTTACCCATCTTGTACCAAAAGAAGAATATGTTAATACTATTATTGGCTCGGGCAATGTGATAGAAGGCTCCGGAAGAGCTATAATTTTATTTCCTAGAGGAACAAAATTCATAATAAATAATGCACTATTGTCTACCAAGTCTCGAAGAAACTTCTTGAGCTTTAAAGATATTCACCGAAATGAATATCATATTGAGACTATGAATGAGAGAAATCATGAGTACTTATGTATCACAACTCATGATTCAAATAAGAAAGTTATATTAGAAAAGTTGTCCTTACTTTCATCTGGGTTATATTATACCAAGATTAGTGCAATTGAATCACATGCCATTGTAAACCAGAAGTTTACTAGCTCAAATGATTTCATAACTTGGCACGATCGATTAGGTCATCCAGGAAAAATCATGATGTGGAGAATTATTGAAAACTCCCATGAACATTCACTAAAGAACTAGAAGATTCTTAAATCTAGTGAATTTTGTTGTGCTGCATGTTCTCAAGGAAAGTTAATTTTAAGGCCATCACCAGTAAAGATTGGATTTGAGTCCCATGAATTCCTAGAAAGGATTCAAGGTGATATATGTGGACCTATTCATCCACCATGTAGATCTTTTAGATATTTTATGGTCCTGATAGACGCATCTTCAAGATGGTCACATGTGTGCTTATTATCTTCTCGCAACCTGGCGTTTGCGAGATTACTGACTCAAATTATTCGATTAAAAGCATAATTTCCAGAAAATCCAATCAAATTAATTCGTCTTGATAATTTTGGTGAATTTACTTCCCAAGATTTTGATGATTATTGTATGACTAATGGAATAAGTGTTGAACATCCAGTAGCTTATGTTCACATATAAAATGGGTTAGCAGAATCACTTATTAAACGCCTCCAAATAATTGCTAGACCCTTGCTTATGAGAACAAATCTACCAACCTCGGTTTGGGGGCATGCTATTTTACATGTCGCAGCACTTATTCGTTTGAGGCCAACGAGTTACCATCAGTTCTCTCCTATGCAATTAGTTTTTGGCCAGTAGCCAAATGTCTTCCATTTAAGAATATTTGGGTGTGCGATATATGTTCCCATTGCACCACCTAATCGCACCAAAATGGGACCCCAAATAAAATTGGGGATATATATTGGATATGATTCTCCCTCTATAGTGAGGTATCTTGAGATACAAACTGGAGATGTATTTAAAGCCCGGTTTGCGGATTGTCATTTTGATGAATCAAAATTTTTAACATTAGGGGGAGAGAATAAGCTTCCTGAAAAGGAACTTAATTGAAATGCATCATTGTTGATGCATTTAGATCCTCGATCAGGGCAATGTGAACTAGAAGTTCAAAAGATTATACATTTGCAAAGAATAGCAAATGAATTGCCTCATGCATTTTCTGATGCAAACAAGATAACCAAGTTATATATACCAGCGGAAAATACCCCAATTTGAATTGATGTCCCAGTAGAACAAGTAGTCACTTAAGTAAATTCACGCCAGAAGCGTGACAGGCTTGTCGGTTCCAAAGATAAAAATCCTCGAAAGAGAAAAGAGGTAAATACTATTCCTGTTGAAAAAGACATAGTAGTGACACCTGCAGTTGTCCAAAATTCTGATATAGTTTTAATGCCAGAAGACGTTCAGGTACCTGAAAATTGTGAAAATGACGAGATCTTGATAAATTATGTCTTTATAGAAGAGAAATGGGACCGAAATAAGACAATTGTCAATGAAGTATTTGCATATAACGTGGCATTAAATATCATGCATGAAAGTAAGGATCTTGAGCCAAGATCAGTCGAAGAATGTCGACAAAGAAATGATTGGCCAAAATGGGAAGCAGCCATGAAGGCTGAATTAGACTCACTTGCAAAACGTAAAGTCTTTGGACCTGTAGTCCGTACACTTGAAGATGTAAAACCTGTTGAATACCGATGGGTATTTGTGAGAAAACGAAATGAGAAAAATGAAGTTGTGCGCTATAAAGCCCAACTTGTGGCACAAGGTTTTCACAAAGGCCCGGTATAGATTATGAAGAAACATATTCCCCTGTAGTGGATGCGATAACATTGTGTTATTTGGTCAGTTTATCTGCATACATAAACTACATATGCATTTAATGGATGTGGTAATAGCCTATTTATACGGCTCATTAGATCGGGATATCTATATGAAAGTCCCTGAAGGACTAAAGATATCTAAACCATCCAATGAATATTCGCAAGGGTTATACTCAGTTAAATTGCAAAGATCTTTATATGGTCTAAAGCAATCTGGACGAATATGGTATAATCGTCTTATTGAGTATCTGGCTAAAAACGGATTCAAGAATGATGATATCTGCCCATGTGTTTTCATAAAAAAAACCGCACCTGGATTCATTATAATTGTTGTGTACGTTGATGATTTAAATATCATTGGGACTCCTGAAGAGATTCCAACAATTATAAAAACTCTAAAAGAAGAGTTTGAGATGAAAGATCTTAGAAGGACTGAATTTTGTCTCGGCCTGCAAATCGAGCATACAAAAAATGGGATCTTTATTCATCAAACAACATACACAGAAAAGATCTTGAAGAGATTTTATATGGATAAGTCACATCCCTTGATCGTAAGATTTTTAGATGTGGAAAAGGATCAATTCCATCCTAAAGAAGAGAATGAAGATATCCTTGATTCTGAAGTACCATATCTTAGTGCCATTGGAGCGCTAATGTATCTTGCTAATAATACACGACCCGATATATCATTTGCTGTGAATTTACTAGCAATATATAGTTTCTCTCCAACCAGAAGACATTGGAGTGGAATCAAACAAATCTTTCGATATCTTCATGGAACGATTGATATGGGATTGTTTTATCCCTATGGATCCAAGTCACAGTTAGTTGGCTATGCAGATGCTGGATATTTGTCTGATCCACATAAAGGAAGATCTCAAACAGGATACCTGTTCACATACGGTGGTACAGCTATATCATGGAGGTCTATGAAATAGACAATTGCAGCAACATCCTCTAATCAGGCTGAAATACTAGCGATACATGAAACTAGTCGCGAGTGTTTTTGGCTGAGGAGTGTGATCCAATATATTATATCATCATGTGGACTGTTTGATCATAAGATAGCTCCAACTGTCCTGTTTAAAGATAATACAGCATGCATTGCTCAACTTAAAGGCGGATATATAAAAGGTGATAGAACAAAGTATATTTCTCCCAAATTCTTCTTCACTCATGATCTTCAAAATCAAGGGACAATTGATGTCCAACAGATCTGCTCAAGTGACAATCTGGCAAATTTATTTACAAAGTCACTCCCAAAATTCTCTTTTAAAAGATTGGAACATGAGATTGGGATGCGCCGATTTCGAGACATTAAATGATGTCGACAAGAGGGGAAGACCGTACTCTTTTTTCCTTGATCAGATTTTTTTCCCATTGGGTTTTTCTTGACAAAGTTTTTAATGAGGCAGCCCCCATCACAAAGGATATTGTACTCTTTTTCCTTCACTAAAGTTTTTTTTCCCATTGGACTTTCTTTAGTAAGGTTTTAATGAGGCAATAATCCTAAATGGTCATTCAAGGAGGAGTGTTGTGATAAGAATGCTTTATCACATCTTATGTGGATGCCCATTCTAAAGAATGATTATATTTAATATAGTTTTAAAAAAATAAAACCTTGCACATGTATAAATAGGACATAAGCTGAGACTTTTTATCATGGTTCTGAAAACTGAACCGGATCGGCCGGTTCAATCAGAAAAACCGGAAACCGATCACCTAACCGGTCCGGGTAAGGTCAAAAACCGTCTGGCAAAAAACCGGTGAAAAAACCAGTCGAACCGGTAGTTAACCGGTGAACCGGGAGAACCGGCCAGTTTTTACGGTTTATTGGTTTGCATATTAAACTTCAAAACGGCGTCGTTTTGAAGAAAAAAAAAAGAAAAGGGTTACGCAGAAGCCACGAACCCTAATGGCTAATTCGGTCCCAATCCTCATCTCACTATCTCAGTATCTCAGTCTCAACTCTCACCCTCTCACCCTCTCAGGAACCCTAATAGCCACCACCATCGCCACCGCATCCCACCGCCATCACCACCGCATCCCACAGCCCCTCTTCGCCGTCGCGAAGCTCCTCTCCTCCATCACCGTCGCGGAGCTCCTCTCCTCCACCGTCGTCGCCGAGCTCTCCACCTCCACCGTCGTCGCCAGTAATACTCTGCTTTCCACCTCGGCTCCTATTTAATCGTCGCCTACTCTGTGCTTGATTTTATAATTTTTTGATTTTTCTGTTCATGATTTGTTAAGTCTGTGTTCATCTGTTCATGTTTTGTTAGCTGTGTTCATCAGAAGTTCAGAACATGTTTATAATTTGATTTTTCTGTTCATGTTTCTGTTCCTATTTGTTCATGCTGGATTACATGATTTTGGTTGCTACTTGATGTTTATCTGGATTACATGATTTTGAGTTGCTGCTTCATGTTTATCTGGATTACATGATTTTAGTTTCTGTTTGATGAATCTTCAATCTGTTTTTGGCTTTCTATTATGTTGCGTTTATTGGTGACTTGGGATTGAATGATGATCATCGCAAGCAAATTGAGGCTGGGGCGTTGAAGGCAGCTGGGGAATTTGTCATCCTTCTTTTCTCTGTGTGTTTATGTGTGCTTATTAATATTTATAGAGTTGTTTCTTGTTACTGTGTGTGTTTGTAATCAATAGCCAATAGTTGTGGATTTGAGAATATTTTTACTTTTTGCTGCTTCAATTTTGCTGCTTCATGAATCTGTTTAGAAATAGGGTTTTGTTGCTTCTGTTTGATTCAGTGACGAGTATAGGGGTAATTCATAATTCATCCATTGTTTGCTTCTATTTTCTTGCCACTTTGTTCTTATTGCTTCTTGTCTTTGATTTTCTGATTGTTATAGATGGAACAATCACAAAGTATAAGAAGTTTGCTTGAATAAAATTTTCCTCCAATGAGCAGTTACTTTAAAAATTGGCCGAGCCTTAGAACCTTGAGCAATTGCAATGTCATCTATCTTTGTCAAAGAGAACACTCCTTCCACAACAGGACTCAACCATTCAAGATGAAGCATCATGATCTTTACCTGCTCCGGAAACATTTGAAGCTTTGGAACAATAATACTCCGAAATCAATTGGTAAGGTGATAACAAAGCAGTGGCTAAATTGTTCAATGATCTTGAGAAGAACATTATCCATGAAACTTTTATTGCTGAGTATCTTTGTATCTGTATAAGACTTGAATGCTTTCTGTAAACATCTTTGGCAGAGAAAAGTAGCCACATCCTTGTAAAAAGAAAAGCTAGCAGTATGTAGTATTTACTATTGTGTCAATCACTAGTGATACTGTAGTATACTTCAAGGCCAATCCTTAATTTTATATATTTAAAATTATTTTTAGATTTTTTAATAATTTTATTTAATATTTAATTAAATCGGTTGACTTGAATCCTGGTCGAACCAGTAAATCATTAAACCAGTGACCTCATCGATTTATTAACCAATTCGGTTCTTGCAACCTTATTTTTTATAATACAACAAATAATAAAATACTCTCTCTCTTATAATACAATACTTCTTTCTCTCTCTTTATATTTCTTAATTTTTGTTACCTCTTCTTTATTTATTTATTTAGCTATTTTATAACATATTGGTAATTAATTACTCGTGCTTTCCCACTCCGTCCTCCTCTCACACAATCTCACCTCGTCTCTCAACTCTCTAGTCTCGCTCACATCCCCTGGTCAGCCAACACTCAGACGCTGACTGCCACAGACAAGTCAGTAATTCCGTTGCTGACGTGTTATCGTGGCTTTGGTCCCCGTTTCCGGCCTCCTATCTTCTCGTCTGGATCTGCTCGCCCTTGGTTCGTGTGCCGTCGTCTTCTGCCTCTTCTCGTGCTCCCTTATTCCGTTAGCCTTCGCCATCCTCTGGTTCGGCCTCTGAGTCACCGTCGCCGTCGCCGTCGCGGGTCAGCATCTGCCTCTGCGTATTCTGGTTCTTCGTCTCAGTCCTCTGCTTCGCCGTCGCCGTGCTCGGGTTGGCCGTCTGCCTCTGCTCCTCCACTGAATCTTCCTCTGTTCGTGCTAGGAAGCTCTGGGTGACCCTGATCTGCGTATTCTAGTCAATCGAGTGAGCATTTTTTTTTATTTCTTTCGTATTTTAATTTTTTTTCAAAAACTTTGTTGTGGGGCTCTTTTTCGTCAGAAGAGAGGGTTTTTCTGTGTGGGTGACCAGTTATAGGTCTATGGCAGAATAATAATAGTACATGAAAATTGAAAACTGCGAGGTGAATAAGCACAAAAAACAATTACAAATTTGATGATGTGAATTTAGCGTTAGGTATTGCGATGTTTTTCTTTTTTATGCTTGCCTCTTTCCTGAGATGAAAAATCAAAAATGGACCTTTCCGTTGAATTGAATCTGTTCTAGGATTTTAATAGTGAAAATATAGAATTAATTTAATTTAGTTCATAATTAGTTGGTAAGTAGTGAAAATATAATTTTTTTTTATATTTATCTAATTGTGACTGGGTCAGCCTGTAATCTATTGAATGAGTTCTGTTGTGATAACTGTAGTCTCGATCAGCCAACCCTAATGTATAGAACTAACTTGGTTCTGCTTCCGTTATTCTGGTCTGGTTCTGCTTCCGTTTGTTTCCTTTCTGTCCTTGTTTTATTCTGCTTCCCTTTGTTTTATTCCCTTTGTTTCCTTCTCTTTGCACCCTTTAGCTCTTCTGGTCTCGTTCTGCGCTTGGTCGCTGCTCGTTCCATATCTGTTGCTCACTGCGCAACCCATAGCCTTTAATGTTTGTTTTTCTAGCTTTTCACTTTGTGATTTTCTTGTGTTACTTCATTTCTAAGGTTTGGTTCATGTTAAACTGATTCATGATATTTGTGGTGCGTTGCTAAGATGTGATTGTCAAATACTCAAATTGTGTGGTCCTATTTATTGGGAAAATTTGTCCAAGAATGAAAGAACTATGAGAGGAAAAGGAAGATCTGTTATAGTTGGAATTAGTGGTTTGTGCAAATGAATTTATTGAGATATATCAAATAAAGTGATTCATATGCCTCTTAATGTTATTTTTGTGCTTAGTTGATTAAGATAATGGGGACTGGGTTCAGGGATAGTCACCTAATCCTGTGGGACGCAACAAAGTTTGGAAGATGGTCATAAGAAGAGTTGTGGTATTTTAGCTATAAGGGGTCTTTGCTTTTTAGAAATTCTATGGTAATTATGTAACATAGAGAAGGGGACTCTGTTGATACTGTGCAAGTATGTCTTTACACTCTGAACATATGATGCATTTTTTGTATGTTTATGACTTTGGCCTAAAATATATTGATACGGTTCTATTATGTAAAAAATCAATTTGCCATAATACATCTAATCAAATGAATGTTCAACCTTTGCATCTGTGCTTACCATGGAATTAAAGTGATACTGTTTTAAATGAAGATTGATAAAATTCAAAATTGGTAATTGCATAAGGCTGGCGTAATGAAATAGTAACCCAGGTTCCAAGTTGATTTTGTGGACACTGAGATAAATTCAATAGTGTCTGATAATGCAGTGTTCGAGCATTGAATTACTATAGTTGGAACTGTAAATAATTGCTTCATATGAAGCTCCCTTCTCTTTCATTCTCACATGTTAGTTCCCTCTTAAGTAATTCCTAGCAACGTTTTAAATAGTATTGTCATTTAATGTATCTGATATGCATCTCAATCATTGAAAACAAAATGGATAAAATGGTTCCCAAGATGAGAAAATTAGTTACTAATTTAATTTCTAGGACTGGAGTTTTTTGCTGTCATCTCGACATAAATCATTTTACAGATGATGAAGAAATTTTTAAAAGCATCATAAGTCGGTTTGCTACACCAGCCACATTTTTTGAAGATAAAGTTTTTGGAAAAGAAATAACTAAAAACGTTAATAAGATTTTATGTGGTTAGTTTGAAATGCGAATTGCATAGTGCTTGCTTTGATTGGTTCATGCATTTTCTATTGATAACAAACCACATTTCGAAGCAAATTTTGGTTTCTCAATTTTTTCTTTTTACAAAAAATTATGTGCAAAGTTACCAAGGTCATAAAGTATGTCAGAGCTATGTTTGTTTTATGACATTTCACCAGCCAAACTGCCAAAGTGTCTTGTGCTCAAGCAACTTGCAATTGATTCAGCATGGGATTCTGTTGCATATGACTAAATGTGCTTCCCCTTGGTTATAGTCTGCTAATTTCAGAAACAACTGTTATAGTTAAATTTTAAAAGCAGTTAGTCTTGAGATAGGCCATGCATAGAACTCAAAATACATTGATTTGCAACCTATTTTGTTGAGCTTCTGCATGCATTTTGCTGTCATTCTTCCCCTTTGTGCATCAACATTTTTGGCATTTAGACACCATTTATCTTGAATTTCAATCTTTTTTTGTTATGAAGTGAGTAAGGTGTATTTGTAATTTTCAGTTGGTAATGGTCCTCTAAATATGTAAATAGGTGAGTTTAATGGGAAAATAATTTTGGAGGAGGGGTTATATGTGTACTGCTAGTGAAACTGTTAACATTTTTTATTCTGAAAAAAGGGGTTTCCTGACCTTGTTCTTCTTTTGAGTTTTTCTCCTTATTCTTTGGACACTCTTTTTAACCATGAAGGGGAAACAAAACTAAATCTCACAACTAGTTTAGGCCAAAGGGAACTAAGAGATATTTTTGAGTGTGATGTTTACACCTTGATCACCTTATCTATAGACCCATTTGTGTTAGAAGTCAAAAGTTGACTTGCTAGCACTCTCTAACACTGAACTAAAACTAATAAGTTTTCTTTGTTATTACGTGATCTAACATCTTATGCTTCACCTTTCACAGTTCACACTCTTGCTCACTTCGCAATACTTAGTTTCCAATTTTCTGAGTTGGCCCTTTTTGTTTTGGGTGCTTAAAATTAACACAGATCCTTTCATGAGAAAAATTTAATCACTATGGTAAAATAAGAATTCAAGTTGAATATGTTAATAAAAAAAGCATTTTGCCACTACTATGAATAATATGAGGATATGTTGTATGTACATATGCAAAGAAGTTAAAAGTTAAGATGTAATTATTCAATGATGGTTTACCTTTCTTTTTAGATCATCCATTGGAAAACACCTTGTTAATGTGGGGATCTGACTGCCATCAGTTCTTAAATATTTGTGCTTCTCCCCTTCCATGAAAAGAGATCTGGAAGAAAAGAAATTAAAAGGATGAGTAAATTGAGAAGAAAGAATATGCGAGAGAAACATAGCTTTGCTTCTTATTTATAACTCAAGAAGCAGCAGGAAAGATTTTTGAACTGCCGATTAGTTTTTAAATTATAAGTTTTTGTATTAAGAAAAATGCTGCAACTCTTTTATTAAGTGGGGTAGCATCCCCATGTATTCTTTGTATGCCATGTAATTATCACGGTTTGTTTTGCCACTCTTGTGTGTCCATCGACCATCATGTTATCAGGAGTACTTTTAAGTAATGTAAAAAATGATTACTTTTTGCTTTCTCAAATTTCTATATCCATTGTGCTCAAGTTGTTTGTATGCTGTGTAAAACCTTAAAGTGATTTTTTTTTGTCTTCTCTTTATCTAGTATATAATCAAGTTATTCTGTGCGTTGTGTAAATGTTTTATAGGAAGAGCTAGAGCCACTGGCTGCACCACTGTACATGCACCTCTGGATATGCTTCACTATCTCTAGTTTGTGTTTGATATTGTTTTTTAAATCTCAATCTCAATCGATTGATTTTTTGTTGCTGTTGTTAGGTGCCACTTGTCAAGCATTGAATCATGAAGAAGTCTCCTATTAAGAAGAAATAGAACAGATAGATAGATAGATAGATTTTAAGGGGGGTAAATTGCACATCCCCAAAACATTAAAGAGGTGGAGGTACACTGCTTTTTTTTCTCTATAATTAATCTTCCAAACTTTTCTCACTTGCCCTTCCTTTTAAGGGAGCCACCTTACTGCCTTTCAAGTTTTAACGCTAATTCTTGTTCTTACTTTTGGGTATTTTTCCCGGCATGTGCAGTTCACGTGGAAAAACCCATTGCAAAAAGCTCAGCAACAAAGGAAGAAGAACTGAAGAAAACTATGGAGAGGTTGGAACTAAAGGAAATTCAGAGACTCGAAGGCCACACTGATAGGGTTTGGAGTTTGGCTTGGAACCCCGTCACCGGCCACAACGGTGTCCCACTCCTCTTTGCCTCTTGCAGTGGCGACAAAACTATTCGAATCTGGGAACAGAACCTCTCCTCTGGTGTCTGGTCCACCAAGGCACATCTCTTCTTTTCTTTCTTTTTTTCAATTACATATTAATTAGCAGTAACTCAGTAACATTACTCTTTGATCAACCTATTATTATTTGTTTTTCAATTGATTGGTTGATTGATTGATTATAATAAAAAATTGAATAATGTGGTCAAGAGTAATCCAATTGCAGTTAAATAGTGAGAGATTTATATTCAGTGACTAAGCTTGATTAGAGTTTAATTTGGTGATTGAGATTGTATGTTTTATGTTTATTGCTACGAGTGTGTCAGTGTGATGATTGATGCAATGCAGGCGGTTTTGGATGAGCCGCACACTCGAACCGTTCGGTCGTGCGCTTGGTCACCTTCTGGTAAGCTGCTGGCCACTGCCAGTTTTGATGCCACTACAGCTATATGGGAGAATGTTGGGGGTGATTACGAGTGTGTCTCCACTTTGGAGGTATGCTAGTGCTTCCAATTCAGTTATTTTCCGTTATTATTGTTCTTCTGGATGTTTTGTCCTACTTGATTGTTGCTACTTTCCTTTTCCTTTTTTGTTCAAAAACGAAAAAAAAATCTTTTGCATTGACATACATGTGATTTTTTTGGCAGGGTCATGAACACGAAGTGAAGAGTGTGTCTTGGAATGCATCTGGAAACCTACTTGCAACGTGTAGTAGAGATAAATCTGTTTGGATATGGGAAGTGCTGCCAGGGAATGAATTTGAGTGTGTGTCAGTGTTGCAAGGACATACCCAAGATGTGAAAATGGTGAAATGGCATCCAACAATGGATATCTTATTTTCATGTAGTTATGATAACACTATTAAGGTAATGCAATATGTTGTAATGGCTCTTGCATTCAAGTTTTGCTGTTGGTCCTCTAGCCTTATTGTTGCTTGTCTTCCACTGTAAATGAATAGGATATGGCAGTGTGATAATGTTATAGAGCAATCAATTTTTCTTCCAGGTTTGGGCAGATGAAGGTGATAGTGACGATTGGCAATGCATTCAAACAATAGGAGAACCGAATAAGTAATATTTGTTGACATCTTCCATCATGTTTTTCTTCTCTTTAAAATTTAAATTTTAATACATGATTGGTGATCCTTTTTCCTGTATTCTATGGAAAATTTTTAATGTCAATATTTTAATATAACTGTTGTCAGTGGTCATACTTCAACTGTTTGGGCACTCTCTTTCAATGCCAGTGGTGATAAAATGGTTACTTGCAGGTAAGTGAAATAGTTCTCTTGTTCATCGTGAAATTGTTTCCTGCTTATCTTCAAACTAAAATATGTAGCATTTTCTTGATTTCGACCCTATATGTCAGTGATGATCTTACGCTTAAGATATGGGAATCAGAAAATATAGGGATGCAATCTGGTGGTGGATTCAGACATTGGTAAGTAACATTTCTGCTAGATGTTCCCCTTTCCCACCCAGATATGGATTACCAGAATGTGTATTCAACATTTGATGAAATTTTCTAATTCCTGGATATTTAATGGGAAGTTTGCCTACACATATAAACCATACATGAACATATATGGTTTAGTTGTTTCTGCAACTAGATCAGTTTGGGTTACTAATCCTATTATGGAACTTGTGCAAATGAAGAATAAGCATAAATGATTATAATGGTGACATATTAGTCTTCTATTATACCTTTTCCTTTTTGTACATTTCAAAATTTGATTCCTATTTCTTCTTGGGAATTTCAGGAGACATCTTTGCACTCTTACAGGGTATCATGATCGGACAATTTTCTCTGTTCATTGGTCAAGGTAGTTGGGTATTAGTTAACTAAAATGAAATTCTCATTTGACTCTGGTATTTATCCAGATCCTTTTATTTCTCTGTTTAATCCCTCTGTCCAATCATTAGTCAGTCATAGTTTCATTTGCATTGCTTTTTGAAGAGTTTTATTATTTATCATTATGATATATTCTAGTGATTCATAATTTCATATTCATATTTTTTTTTTTGAAAGAAAAATAAATCAAACACTATTTTGTCATCAAGATAACCAGTGCACTCTAAATTAATTTCTAGTTATGTAAATCTGATCAATCTGTATCTTGCATTTTGTTTTCATGTAACAGAGAAGGTATCTTTGCTAGTGGAGCTGCCGATGATGCTATACGTCTTTTTGTGGATGACAATGAAAGTCAAGTATGCCAATTCTTCTTGCATCTATCCTTAGCTAAAGGAGTTCATATGTCGTTTTATTGTATATATATATATATATATTATGTGTGCCTATTGCCTAAGAGATGAATTTCTCTTATATCTGGATACAGGGAGGTCATTTATTATTGTTATTACTTTGCTAGTCTAGTAGTCCATAATTTAAATACAGAACTACAGTTGAGAATGTTAACTGGAACATTCATAAGCTGTTTCAACTTTTGAATACAAGTAGGTGAACAATTTTCTTTATTTGAGGCATGTGATTTTCATGTGGTACCACTAGTGCCTGGGAACATATTATTATCCTCGTACACTATAAATTTTGTAAGTAGCTAACATTGCCCAAAAAGAGCTAACATCTAATCTTTGCATGTCATTCATTAAAAGTTCCCTTTGTCTTGTCCATAATATTTCCTTTAAATCACGGACCTTTTATTATTGTAGTTGATTCTCTGCACACATGGATAAACATGGGACTTATTGAGCTATTTGTACTTGCCACCATAAGGACTTTGCAATCAAGTTGGCAAACTAGTGCCAAATGTTTGTTCATTAAGCTCAGAGAACACTGATCAAACAGATTTACTGTTGAATATATTTTGCAACATCATTTATCTGCATTGATTTTTTAATTGAACTATGTTCGTTTTTAAGAGTTGAGCATGATAATCTTGCGTTATAATTCAATATTGTTCAGGATTACTAGTTATTTGGAGTAGACAGATTCCATTGTTAATTTGTTATTATTAATATGATAATCTTCCTTGTCATTTCTGTGTTTTGTGGAATTGCATCAGACCCTTTTCATTTAACGGTTTTGTGAACCTCAACATTAAAGGACACAGCCATATGTATATTGAAATCCAAGTCCCTGGAAAAAATGCAAACTGTATAAGATTATGCTTTTTTGTGTATGAAAATGCTAAAAGAATAAAGACGAAAGAATCGATGCATCTACTCTATCAAGAATGTAGGGTAAATTTGACCCTAATTTGCTGCTTGTATATGACATAGGTGGATGGTCCTCTGTACAAGTTGCTGCTGAAGAAGGAAAAGGCCCATGATATGGACATAAATTCAGTGCAATGGAGCCCTGGGGTAAGATTCTTGGACATTGCTTTAATGGAATCAACCAAAAGTGATTCTCTTTGGTAGCGTTGCTATTTGTATTACAATGGAATAGATTGTTGAGCATTTGTCTCTTTCTATTTCCTGTGTACATTTGCTGAATTAATCAGATTGAGTTATTTGTGTTGGACACTTAACACAGCTACCGCCAAAAAATAACCCTGTGGGCACACTGGTCTGAGTGTAAAGTATTGTTGAGTATTCTATGCCTTGGAGCCGAACCATAACCATAAACATATTTAGTAACTGGAAAAAAAAAATTTGGTTTAAACCCAAGAAGCTAACGGATGGGAAGATTGAAGGATAGTCACTATTTGTATTATTATGTGCTCAAATCCCATTTCCCGCTGATGCTAGATGTGTGCTAAAGCCTTGTGGTTCCTCTTTCTTGCCCTTGTTTGAATGATACTGAAAAGTGATAACTCCTTACCCGCAATTTACTATGTGGTTCGTTGCTGAAGCGATCTACATGCTAATCAAGAAAGGGGGCTAGGGAATGGCCAGAGGAAGAGAGACAGTGAGGGAAATTTAAAAGAATAAATGGGCAATTTCAAACTGTTACATTATTTAATAAATTACATTACATAAATGTTATAAATATTCCATCTCAACCATTTGCTTAACAGTATGTCAAAATGGTATTAAGAAAATGGATGACCAAACACCAAAGTAGAGGGGTGTAACTGATCCTCCACCTTGTTTCTTCTACACATATAAGCTTATAAAAACTTGATATGAAAGAGAATGGTGAGCTTTCTCAGCAGGTTTTTTTGCTTTTTGTGATTATCTAATCTGTTGTTTACATCGGTCATTTTTATTTTATTTTATTCTATTTTTTTGATGTGGCATACTAAACAGGAGAAGCCGCTATTAGCCTCTGCGAGTGATGATGGGACAATCAAGGTGTGGGAGCTAGTGCCACAGAGGTGATTCAAGTTTTGAACCTTTGCTGTATCAGTAGCAAAACTTTATACTGTTGAAGCCTAATAGAAGTGGTAGGTTGCAGAATCTCGGTTATTATTTTTCTTTTTCTTTAATATAGATAAGGAATATTTTTTCTTCCCCCTTTCTTTTCCTTAGGGATGCTAGGCCCAGGTGTACTATGTGACTGTAAATCGAAATAACCGTAAACCTTTCCATTTTTTTTATTTTTGCTCTAGAATGCTTGAAAATAAATTAACCTATATTTAGTACCATAAGTACTGTTACTTCAATGGACCCCATTGTTTTTGTCTTTGGATTTTGTTACGGTATTTTTCATTCTGACAAGCTAAAAATTAATTTATCGTAGATCAAAGTTTTATTTAAGAGTTTATTGCTTGTTAATAGGTTGTTGCATGCATAAAATGAGATTTAAAATTCTGACACCTGCTTAAACGGATTAGTGATTTTACTATTAGACCAATTCAAGTTGGTTTCAATGGATTCCATTATTAAGTGCTTGTTTGGGTGTCGTTATTTTGTTAAAATAAGATTTTTTTTAATGAAAAAAGACTTTTTTTATTTTTTAGTATGTTTGGTAAATTTTTAATAGTAAAAGTAAAAGTACTAAAAAAATAAAAAAAAATAATTTTTTTGAGAAGTTGTAATTTATATTTTTTTTAAATTTTTTTTTAAAAAAAAAGATGTTTTTTTATGTAATAAATAAACAAAAAAAATATTTTTATATTATTATATTTAAATATAATTGATAGATAAAAAAATTTTTTTGTATGAGATATCCAAATATAAAATTACTTTTACTTCTCCATAAGATTTTTTAAAAAAAGATAATTCAAAAAAAAAATATTTTCTTAGAAGCTCAAGCCCTAAATCTAACATGGAAAGGAAGAAGAATAACTTTTGATGTGGTTCAATGATCATCACACATTGGTAGTGCGGGACATTTTTTGCTGACGAAACTTCCAATACTTTAGCAACAGCCAATAGGTATTTTACTATTTTGTGTCAATTATTTCTTTATCAGAAACTTTATTTTGTAAATGATCTTTTTTCTTCGTACCTTTTTTTAGAACACCACTTAATTGTAGTGGAAAATAAGATGGATAAGAAAATTGATAATGAAAGGTCCGAGTAGTGTTTTTCCCTTTACCTAAAGATGTTTAATGGTGTTTCTCCATTAATGTTCACAAGAAATGTTCAAAACATACTTGTTTCGTGTTGGGCCTCGAAAGCTAGTTATTGACTATATATACATAAAATGGATGAGTGGTAGAGATTCATGAACCAATTTAAAGTGGTCTAGTGGTTAGTTTATTAATTTACTTAAATAAATTTTAGGAGTTTAAATTCTGCCATATACATAAAAAAAAACTCTAGCAGGGGCAAAACCACTTTTATCACTACTCACTAGTATATTCCGCGAAGGTGAACATGTACTGCACACAGTACTAACAAATGAGGGAGCAACATCATCATTCATCAATAATAATATTGAGAGAAAAGGATAAATTGATTCCTGATTTTTTGGTTTGCAGATATTTAACTCTCTAAAAATTTAAAAATACATTTAAATCATTGATCTCTTTTAAATTTGGACATATCGATCTCTGAGTTTAATTTATCTAATTTTAAAAACCCTCTCACCCATCTGTATCAACCAGGTCAAATTTTTCTGTTGAGTCTGACAAACCTAAATGAATATGAGGGATCGATAAGTTCAGATTTTGAAAAAATCAAAGACTTAAGTGTATTTTTAAATTCTCAAAAATCTAAATCTCCGCGAATCAAAAAAATTAAGAAGCTATTCATCCCTTTCTCTAATATTGAGCGTGGTAAAGTTAGGCATTTTCTTTTGAACTTAACAATTGGTAAATGTACTTCGGTGGCCTTTAGTTATATATTATATATATAGGGAGTGAGAGATTTATTTTCCCCGCATAGCACTGGGATTTTTTTATAGATAAATGAAATAAATATTTTGTTTATCCATATGTATAATTTCTGGACCATTTACAAATTTAAAATTTAAAATACATCTCAAATGCAGCGAATAAAAAATAAAAAATGTATTTTGGACGCACTGCATAATGAAAACAAATTTAAATGTATTGATGTTAAATGCACCTGAAATTTGACTCATTTAGTAAATTGAGCATATCTAGGATGTTGGGCATTCGAGATGTATATGTGTGTTCGGTGCTGTAAATCTTATTTATTCATATATTCATCCATGTTTCCAATGTTCTTTTCTGAAATAGACACTCATTATGTGTGTTCTCATCCAAATCCTTTGCTTTTCATATATAATAACGTATAAAAGAAAAACTTTTAATTTGATTAATTAAATTTTCGTAAAAGCATCAAATCCTATTAAAATGTCGGGGGAAAGGTGCTACATTAAAAAGCGTAGTAAATAATAAAAGATTTAAGCAAGAGTAATACTTGGATGAATATAAATTCTAGCTAACTTCTAATATTTAGACATATATTTTTGTAAATAAATATAAAATTATTAATGTATAACATAATGCTTGATGTGATTTTATTTGATTTGATTCTAATAAATAACCTAATAATACAAAGGTCAATTTTATGATGTCTTTTGTTTGGTGTCTACTTTTGTCTAAATTACTTTTTATAATAATTTTAAAATATTTAAAATTTTTTAACTTTTATATTTTTAAATTTAAAATTAATTATTTTATCTATTTTAATAATTAAACAATACGTTTTAGACATCATAACAAACACCTAATATAAATTGCATAGAGACACCAAAAAAAATATAAATTGCATACAAAATTTATTTTATCATTTGATTCAAACACCTTTGTCGAATCACAAATAAAAAAATATATAAATCCGTTGCTTGCAGGTGATGATGAGTGTTATTAATTAATATTATGTATGAGGATGATTGAGGAGATAGAGTGATAACATGATAGGTTATAGGGCATAGGCATAGAACCCACATTCACACATACACAGTACAAAAATTACAACCATACATTTCTGATGTACAGTTGTGATATATCCAAGACCAGAGGACAACTATATTCTTAAGAATTTCGAACTCGAACAAATGAGTGTGGTAAGGTAGACGACAATAGATGCAAACAATGTGAATAACGGATTATATTTTAAATTTATTAAATATTTAATTTTATTTTTATTTTTATTTTTTTTTCAACTTAATTTTACCCTCTCTTAATCTAAATTCTTTTCCATCGCAGTTATTTACTGCCCCTTATCCTAGCATGCAGCCATTTTTGCCGGCAACGAAGCTCTCTAACGTCGCCCTCGTCTTGTCAACGATGCACCGTCGTGTTTTAAGCCTAACCATCACGCATCATCGCTCTTCTCGTTAACCCGTTGAGAAAAATTGTAGTTCTTCTGTTGTTCGGAAGTCGCACACTTTTGAATTTTTATATAATTTTTATCAATTATTTTTTATGTATTATGAATTCTATTAAAATATTTAAAATTTCGTTTAAAAGTTGTTATTTGCATGAAATTTTTTTATAAATAAATAAATTACAATAGTTAAAAGTATATATAAACATTATTGCTAAATTTTACGTAATGAATTAATAGAAGAATATAAGGTATTCGTTGTTTGTTGTCATAAAACATCAAATTGATAATTTTTTTCCCTTCAAAAGCTAATTAGTCCCAGATTGTCATAAAATAATTGTTACTTTATTCTATATTCAATTAATCAAACGAGCCAGATTTCAGATGTATCTAAATCAGTGTATTCAAACTTTTGTCATATCTTAAAAGTACTACATTCAAAATATGTGTATATTTATCTTGTATCTACTAAATTCTAGATATGCTTTAGATTTTAAATATATAAATAATGTAGAAATTATGCATATTAATATAATATTTTATTTATATATAAAAAAATTTGCATATTACTGTTTATTTGAAAAAAAATTATAATTTTTACTCATAAATATTTACAATGCTAATAAAACTATCTAGAAAAGACAAAAGAAAATTACCCAAAAAAAAATAAAACTAATTTTATACTCATAAAAATAAATTTTGTTCTACAAAAATATTCAAATATAAAAAAATTACTCAAAAATCCTGAATTACTTTCGTCATTATTACTATTTCCTCACTTAAACCGTCTTCTCTGACGCTTTTTAATTTCTATATAGAAGGAAGGCTGGTGCTGAACCCCGTTATGGGAAGAAGGAGTGCTTTACGAAGGGGTGGTGTCAGTTAAGAAGGAAATCGGACCGTGCGATATGAAGGTAATCCCAACTCGGACCCTGCGATATGTTGGCCACATGCAGATGCTCCCAACTCGGACCCTGCGTAATGTTGCTCACAACACGGATGGTTCGTTTTGTGTGTATGGAGACACGCGTCGTGCAACCCTTACTCCCCAAATGGTGCCCTCATTACCAACATAGTGCATGTTGTAGGGACTCTCACCATCCGATATCTCACTCTCAGCATTCACTCTCAACCTTCCAAACTTCATTCTTCTTCTTCTTCATTCCTCTGCCGACAGTAGTGGGTGTTGTTGCATGAAAAAATAAAGAAAATACCCAAAAAATATAAAATCAAAGATGTTGATCGCCCTGAGCTTCATATTAGACATTATCTCAACTATTCTGATTATGTAAGTTTATTTAATATTTTGTTAAATTTTTATAATTATAAATATTGTTCTTAAAATTTAGTTGTTTTTGTTGTTGTTAGAATCTGAACTTAGAAATATACATAGAATGACTAGAACTATTTTTTACATTATTTTTAATTTTTTTCCCGAATTTTTTTATTATTTATTTTTGAAAATTGTTATTGTTATGATCTGAATATTTATTATTGTTGTAACATAGAATTTGAAAATGTAGTTAGCATGAGATGATGTTATATTCATTAAAACAAACACAGTTTTTTTTTTAATTTGTTTAGTTTTTTTATATATTTATTAGTGTTTGAAGTGAAGTGAATATTAGTATTTAGAAAATAAATTATAAGATGTAAACCGGATTATTAATAAAAAATTTTTGAAGAACGTTTCTTTTTTTTATTTTTGAAATTTTTTTAATTTTTTCTAGTTATAATTGTTAGGAAATTAAATATTATTGTGGTGAATGTAAGAATAAAAAATAAATGGTTAGTACTAATTTTTTATAGATATTTAGTTTGATTTCATTAATTATAATCATAATTGTTAGGAAGTTAATTATTCATTATTGTTATTAGAAGTTGAATTTAGGAAGATAATGCGAATGATTATTAGTATTTTTTAAAATTTACATATATATGTTTAACTTTACTTATTAATAGTTAATAGCTAATTAAAAATAATACAAATTTTAATGTTATATATTAAAAAAATTTGAATCTACCCGAAATAAATAAATAAGCAGCATGTATAATCTAATCTAATGTTGTGATATTCCTGAATATTGATTAGTAATGTATTTATTAGTTGATGTCGTTAATAGTTAGTTTTGAGAAATTTCAAGAAATAATAATTTAATTTAGAAGTTGTAAATATTTGTTTTACTTTGACTTAGTTAAATAATTTATAAATGTCGTGTGGCTTTAACAGTTTAACTAATATGTGTTGTTGAGTTATTTGTGCAAATTTTGTTAATTATTTGTTCTACTTAAAAATTTCTTACCTCCTAATAGTAAGTTAGTAATTGTTAATTAGTTGACTAATATTTTCTTATGTTTTTTGTAGAAATTAAGAATGTTGACCTGTGACCATCCAGTTTCTCCTGATCGGTACGACAATAAGGTGGAGGAGTATTTACAAGTAACTGGGTTTTATCATGTATCTTAGATTGGTGTAGTACAGTGCCAGAAAGCACTTGTGAATGCTCTAATAGAACGGTGGCACCCAGATACACATACCTTTCACCTACCCATTGGTGAATGTGCCGTAACTCTAGAAGACGTGACTTTAATTCTTGGTCTTCCGACGGATGGTCTTCCAGTCACGGGGATGACAATGAGTAGTTTCGAAGCGTTGCGGGCTGAGTGTTTGGATCAACTTGGAGTTGCACCGTGTGAGGAAGAGTGTAGAGGATGTTGCATAAAACTGACGTGGTTGCGCGTTCTAAAAGAAAATTTAAAGTTGACAGATGAGATTAGTATATGTAGGTATGTGAAGTGCCACATTATGTTGCTGATCGGGACGATCTTGTTTGGGAATAAATCTGGGGCAGCTGCGCACTGGAAATTTCTACCATTGCTTCGTGATTTCCACAGTATTGGACAGTACAGCTGGGGATCAGCATGCTTAGCACACCTCTACAGGGCATTATGCATGGCATCTCGCTTTAACTGCAAGGAAATTGATGGTCCACTAACACTTTTGCTCGGATGGGCTTGGATCCGACTGCCTTATCTATCGCCGCTTCCTAGGGAACCTTGCAATTTTTCGCTAGTAAACATGTAATATTATGTTACAATGTATCCGTTTGTTGATATTTAGAATACAGATGCACTAAATAAATATATCATATTAGGTGGCGTAACTGGGAGCGTGGTGACCGACGATATAGATATCTGACGCTAAGTCACTTTAGGAAGGCCTTTGATGAACTTCAAGAAGGCCAGGTTAGTTTTCATTAAAGATGTATTACTTTCGGTTTTAGTGTTTAGCTAAATATGATGAGGCATTGGTATTGTAACTGTGATGTCGGTTGTAATTATGAGTTTCATTTATGATTGGCAGTTTGTGTGGTCTGCTTATTCTGTGGATCACATGGATCCGAATATAATTCCTCCTGAAATCTACATGCAATCGGTTATCTGGAGTGCAACAGTGTCATTGGTGTCATTCGAATGCATCGAGTGGCATGCTATCGATAGGATTAGGCGTCAATTCAGTTTCGTCCAGGGAGTACCTAGTCAGGAACAGAATCTGGACAAGGCGCATGGAGAAGTCCTGACTGGTCCTAAAAATTTTAACTGGGCCACGGCACTGACTCATTCATACCTCCTTATAACCCAACAGTACTTCCGGCTAATCATGCTAACCCGGATAAGCCAATCACACCCTGACCCATACTATGTACACTTAGCATAAAATGTCAACGGCTCAGACTCATACACCCGGTAGTCTACGCTTCTTCATATGGTATACTCTTTTATCGCCTTAATAACACCTTCCCTTGAACTGAATTCCATCCCAACGGCAAATTCACCATCTGCTATAAAAGAAATTTTTGCCACAACGACAGCCATACAAAACATACTTAAAAAACAAATATTGTAACATCGAAAATGAACGTAAACAATTTTTTACTGCATCCATTATGACATAACTCCATTTTATTTATATTTATCTAATTGACTTATTTACACTGACCGCGAATTTATTTTCAACTAATTTACTGACTGATATTAATTTCTATTTAACTCAATCACTGGTTTACTATTTTACTAATAAATACTAATTTATATTAATGTAATTTACTAATTTACTATATAAAAACAAATTTATATATTTACTGAAGTTTTCTAACTTAACTCATAAATCCTAACTGATATTTATTTGATTTACTAATTTACATTCAACTAATTAAGTCACTTGCTAAAAATTAACTTTCAAAATAAATTATTAAAAAATTCTAAAACATTTTATAAATATAGAGAATTACGTACCTGCACTGGTATAATCCGGAAACTCCGGAACATGCATGGCTTCCAAATTCAAAATTCGCATGAATGATGGCTCCTGAAACGGCATTTCATTTGCAAGTGCATTTGCCACATCTGACACATCCGGAGCCACAGCTCCGTCACCTTGATCTTCATCTCCATCTAGATCAACAACTTCGTAGTTGCTTTCGAACTCTTCTTCGCTATCGCTGTTGTAATCTTCCCGTAGAATATTCTGGTCAGCCTCAGATTGCTCAAACTCAACATACAACTCGATGAACGCGAGTTGACTCCGATTTTTAATATACATTGAAAACATCTCTTGCATGCTCGCTTCGTCCGTTACATATTTCGTTTGAAACTGGACGAATCCACCAAATACTTGTATAGGATATCTATATAGAATACAGGCCACTCTTCTTGCCCTCTCAGATTGAACATTTTCACAGATCACACCTTTGAACTCTTCAAATGAGATTGTGAAAGGAATCACAACATCTAACGGATTTTCACAAACAAATCTTACTCCTTCAGATGTTTGTAATAAAATTTGACTAAAATAATACACTTTCAATAAAACTCTGTCACTCATTACTCTTAATCACATAAACAAAATCAAAAACTTGAGAACTAGATCTTTGAAACTATTATGCTAAGTAAAGAACAAACAGAAATAAAAAAAACCAGAACCGTTGAAGAAGGAGAAGAAGACGCGAGAGCGTCCTCACCCGCATTCAGACACTTTTGTTTAGAGTCACCAAAATATCGGACCCTCCGATAAGGTATGATTCATTCAAAAAAATTTGAAAAACTTCTAATGGTACCCTCCAATTTGATTACACGAATTAAAAAAAAATACACTTCATCAGCAACTCGGAGGTCCGAACGCTTATCAGCCAATTTTGTTTTAGTCACAACAAGTCGGACTCTCCGATTAAGTATGCTTCCTTAAAAAAAAATTAACAAATCCTAATCGTATCCTCCGATTTCATTAAACGAATTAAAACAAATTTCACTTCACTTGCAACTCGGACGAACCGATTATCAATTCCAGAACATTAAAAATTCCATCTTCTTCAAATCGGACCAACCGATTTGTTGGTCCAAAGCTGAGAAACAAACATGTCGAAGGGTCCGAATTCAATGACTTGACACCAGAAAAAATACTGCCCCACATTTTGGTTTAAAACCCCATGATGCCATATCCGAGGATGACACGTACGCTGCATCCATATCAATAAAATTGAGCCTCTTCTCTGAACGTCATCATTCTACTCTAGCCTTCCCTCTCAAAAGCAAACATACCAAATCTCCTTTGATGAAGTGAGCTGCACCGATTGATAACCAAGACGTCAATTAAGCCCTTATTATTATTATTTTTTTTTATACTTAGAATCACTGGTAAATTACTCAACATGGGTGGTGAGGAGCAAAACAACAACTACAACATCACCAGAAGTATAAAAGAAAATCAAGCTCCAAAAAAATTCAAGCATAAAAAAAGACTAAAAAAATATTAAGAATTCAAAATTAAAATGTTGAAAACCTTAAAAATAAACATAATTATAAAATGCCAACGAGTTATATCTCAAATGACATAATCTTTCTATACTTATCGAAAAATTACGCGTTTGAATCTTACTCTTAATTAAAAAAAATCATAAAACAGAAATAATAGCCATGAATTCCTTCATCCAGAACCAGCAATTTGATGATTTGGCTGACATTCAAAGAGGAGGGTTTTGATGGTGGTAGTGGTGATTACAAGGGTAATCTAAAAATTTAGAATAATTATTTGGTATTTGATCGAATAGAACGAATCTTTCATAGATATAATGTAAATTTTATTTTTTACAAGTAGTTTTGTTAGTATTTTAAATATTTACGAATAGAAGTAATAATTTTTTTAATTTATCCAAATATACTTTTAGAATCGGTTTGATTTCTTTAAAATTATGTATGTAGTCTCGTAGAAACTTATTTTTTTTAATAACTAACATTAAATCTACTAGAATAATTTGAAATATGGTGAAATTTATATGAAATTATATATGGCCTTATATATCAAGTATTGAAAGTTAATAAATTATAATTCAAATAATATAGTCTCTCTATACTCACTTAAAAGATCGCAAATTCGAGTCTTCATTCGATAAAAAAAAAGCATTGAGAGTTTCAATGAAAGTGCTACTATAGAGTTAAATTTAGCGGAAATGAGAACACATAAATTAATATATTGAGATAACTATGTTACTTGTATGAGAGCTATTTAGATAAAGACGCATAAAACGTCTTTTTTTAAAGATGTTTTTAGTAATCAAAATTTAACATATATATTCGATTAAATCATGTTATTTTTGTCAAAATTAGGCTAGACAAATTGATTTAAGCAAAAAAATGGTGAATCAAATCTTGAACTGGTCTAAATTAATATTATCTTTTTATAAAAAATAACTACAATACCCTTATTATAGAAAATGATTAAAATACTCTTATTATATATATATATATATATATATTATTTTTTTAATTTTAAAAATTCTAAATCCTAACCCTATGATAGAAAAATAAAGGACTAAAATTTAAGATTTTTAAAATTAATATATATAATAGAAGTATTTTAGTCATTTTTTATAATAGGGTATTGTAGTCATTTTTTATAAAAAATAATATTAATTTAGATTAGTTTAAAATTTGATTCACTATTTTTCTGTCAAATTAATTTAACTTTAATTATTAAAAGATATCTTTATAAAAGACGTTTTTGACATCTTTATTTAAATGACTCCTTTAAAATATAGTTGTGAAATTAGATAACTATTCCATACATGTTTTATGTGATGATAATGGTTGTTTGAGTCCCGTCCCACCTAATAATAACTAATAACACAGATTAATTAGTTGGACAACTATTTTTTATTCATAATAAATAATGAAAAATTTTAAAAATTATTAAAATTTATTATTTTTTATTATTATCATTAACTTAATTTATTTAATTTAATTTTTTTAGTTACTCATCCAATAATATACTTTATCCAATACTTTTAAATATTAATAGTGAACTAATGATAAAAAATAATTAATTTCTAATAGTCATCTAATATTTTTCGTAAATAATTCTTTTTTTTCACTTTGATATATATATATATATATATTCAAGAATATTTTTTTTTAATTTTTTTCAATTAAAAAATAAAAATTAATAATAAGAAATCATATTTTATACTCTCAAATAAAAAAAATTGAAAAAATCATTTCCCTGTATATTCGTGAACATCAAGAGCGATATTTGGTAAATTAGTTAAATATAAGTAAATAATTTAATCATCCTATTTATTGTAGTACGGAAAGTTTTAGTTAATTAGCTTTTCAGATCTTCAACCTTCCGGAAAAAGAATAAAATTATACCATAGAAAGACAATATTAATAATGAACCATCCAATTCCATCATGAATAATATATGGTTGTGGTTAAACAGAATAATACAGAAAAAGAGAAAGAAAAAGAGAGGGGAAAAAATGTTTCTAACACCTGTTCTCTATTCTTAGTCCAGCAGAAGCAGCAGTAGCATTGGTTGTTCTTCTTCGATCTTGTTCAACCAAAGCAGCACGTGCGGTTGTGATTGTGCTTGGAACCAAAGAAGCATCAAATGCAGTGCAATCTATCCAATCCATTAAGAGCTCCTCTTGTTCCCATATCTCTGGAATCCAAACCCTTTTAGCTACCTCTATTCTATGCCTCTTCAGCTTCTCACGCCCACTATCCTCTCCCTCCAATGCTGCTACTCCTATTTCCTTCGAAGCACAAGGGTCTTGTGATGTTACTTTTGAACTATCTTTATATTTCTCTCTAGCATCAATGTTATTGTGTTCTTCTTCTTCTTTTTTTTCTTGTTGCTGCTCCATGTTAGGTTCCAATGGCTGAGAAGGAATTATCTGGTCTGCTTCAGATTGGTGAGCCATGAAAGGAGGGTTCTTGTCTTGTTTCATGCAGTGGGAGATAAAAAGAGGTGAAGATTTGTTTCCTTTGATGTGTTGTAATCTTAACTTGGGTTTGTGAAAGAAATAAGAGAGAAATTGGAGAAGGTGGAGCGTGTTTGAAATGGTATGAAGTGTGTGGAATAGAGGCAATGGGTTGGAGGGTGGGAATAAGTGGGAAATTAGTTTACACGTCGCATACACAAGAGGCTTCTTTCGTATGGTATGTGACAAACGTACGTGTCTTCTTTAAGATGGGGTTCTCATATGTGTGCCTTATTACATCCAACTTCTAACTTTGTTTTTCGTAAGCTTCCAAGTTCGAACTTCAAACCCAAAATTCGGGTCATCAAGATTCGGGCCCGACCTGAAATACTTACCTGACCCGAAGTGTATATATATATATATATTCTACGGTGATTATAGTAATTATGAAATTTTTAAAAAGTATTATTAAAAATTAACATAATACTTTTTAATTTAAAAAATAAAAAATATATATATCAAAATGTAAAAAAAGTGACTTTCACAATATTTATATAATCATGTCGAAATATTTTTATACTAGAATTTATACACATATTATTATGTTGCTGATGACCAATAAATTATTGTATATACACATATATTTTTTATAGTATCTTTCAATTCAAAGATTATTATGTCGTTGATGACCAATGAATTACTATATATATAAAATAAGATTCAAACGTCAAATATATATTTAAATAGACAATTAAATTAATCATTCAATCAATCTTAATTGGTTGATCCGAGACATATTTAATAAGATTGATTTGTATTTGTTATTTTTATTCGATATCAATTTAAGATCGAACTCAGGTTATATTTTGAATAAAATTGAATCTGTTTGAAGTCATATATAAAAATAAAATTAATAATAAAATATTAAGACTTTTTAAAATAATTTTTTTATATTGTATAATAATATTTTCGTTTTAAATTATTTATTTTAGTATAAATATTATATAATATCTACTATATTCTATGTTTAAATTATTCTTTCTAAATTTAATATTAATTAAATGTTAAATCAACCTGATTAAACCAAATTTTTTTGAATTAAGTTTGGATTTAAATATTTAAAAATGATTTAATAAAAAATTAAGATTGGACTCAAATCTAATTAAACTAAGTTTATAGACACCCTTAATCAAAATTAATTAATCCAAAAAAAATTAAGTGCACAAGAATATTATGTGTTCTTAAACATATTTAAAATATATTTTAATAAATTTCCAATCACTCATTTAAATTTATTGTACTAAAGCCTTATATATGTTTAAGGATAAATTATTTTAATGATTTTGGAATACGTATTAAATGTGATCCGACCCCTTCCAAAAATTTTCCGTGACAGAGAGGCCCTATTGGATTTCCTTCTATTGATCTTTGGAGGATTGTGAGGTTGATCTTCTCCTTAATTATTATATATGATTATTGGCCTTCAGCCAATGAGGTTGCATCATATGATTTCTTTTCCCTAACACGGATCCCTATTTTTCATGATTATTCAATCAACTTGAAATGTTTGTACATGTTCTATGATTTGCATTGATGGCTCCTTTTACACGCCCAAAAAATAAAGGTAATCAACTAGGATATTAATTACCTGTAGTTAATTAATATATAGATTGTAAAAGAAGTTTAACAAAAGAAAAAAAAAGTTTTCTAAATAAAAAATAATTTTAATTTCACTTTATTCTTATTTATAATTAAAAAATTATAATTTTTTTTAATTATAGATCCTCCACCATCAACGACGCATCATTTTTTATCAATAGCACTGTCTCTTCCTCCACGTCTCTTTTTTTGTGCTTTTTTTTTCTTACATTTTTTTTATCTTATTTACAGTAAAAAAAAATTAAAATTTTTTTTTTCTTCATAAATAGCCGTGCGTCCTGCACCATCAACGATGCATCATTTCTCATCGCTAGCACCCTCCTCCTCCTCCTCCTCCTCCTCCTCCTCCTCCTCCTATTATTATTATTATTATTATTATTATTATTATTATTATTTAGATATTTTTTTCTTTTTAGATTTTGAATGATTCTTTTTAATAATTTTAAATATTTTTTTATTAGTCACCAAAAAAATATTTCTTTTTATTAGTTTTCAGATGTTTCTTTCTCATGTTTTAAAAAGTAACATCCAAAATTTAACGGAAAAACATCTAAAATCATAGAAAAAGAACATTTGAAACCTAAAAAAAATCTATGTACAAGAAAAGAAGAAGAAGAAGCGGCGCGAAAGGAGAGGCACAACGGAGTTGAGGGAAAGATACACGGAGGGAGAGGAGAAGTGAATGGGGTCGGAGGTCGCGTACTTTTTGAACGTAAAATCATAGTGTTTTGAAAAGTTGGTTGCTTGACTGCATATAGAGTTGGTTTTCTATACTTTCTCTAAAGATATTTGTTTTTATTTTGGATCAAACACAAACTCTAACAGGTTATCAGGAACTACACAACCAAGTGTTTTATTAGCCAAGTCTCAACAAAGTCAGATAAGTGTGCGCTTCTTTTTTTCAACCACGTCGTCATTGTATTTGATTTCTTCTCTTTTTTTTTTTCTCTTCATCCTCTTTTATTATCATCATCATCGTCGTCGTCTTCTTCATTTTCTTTTCTTATATATATTCAGAAAACTAGAGCACATAAATTTTGATGCACAATACAAAAAATTTTGGTGCACAGTACAAATTTTTAAAAGATTACATGTTCATAACATTGACACTCAACCAATAAAATACGTAAAAACATAGAAATTTTGGTACACAATACATAAATTTTGATGTTCAGCACATAAATTTTTAAAGGACTATGAGTTAAAAATATTAACACCTAACCAACAAAATACATATAATATAAAAATTTGATACACAGCACAGAAATTTGTACAACATAAAAATGTTTGAAGGACCACAATTGATTTACCCAACCAACAATATATATTTGCGCAAAATTTATGTGCTATGTGAAAAAATTTTTGTGCTATGAATAAAAATTTATGTGCTTTATCAATAAGTTTTTATGCTCTTTAACAAAAACTTTTATACTAAAAAAAGTGCAAAAAAAAAAGCGATACCTCATGTACGCATTTTTTTTGCTAGATTTATGCCAACTTAATTGAATTTTGTTACAAAAATATTTATACGTGTAGTATCACCGATTAATTAAACGTTAAGCTTTAATTAGTGTCCAAAAAATATTAAATATTTTTAATTATAAATAATATAGGTTAATTTTAAAAAATATCTCCACCAATATTTTTAATTAAAAATTCTCAAACCGCAAAAAATTTACTGACCATTTTGTCAATTACTGATCGTTTCGTCACAAAAATTTAAAAAAATATAAAAAAATTTAACTTAAAACTCCTACAAAAATAGAAAAAGAACCGCCACTAAATTACGTCGTGGGGGTTTTGTAAAACCGCCACAAATATGCTCGTGGCATCTCAAATTTTGGAAGTTTGAAAAACTCTCACAAATCTTTTTGTGGGGGTTTCAAACAACCACAAACCAAAAAAAAAATCGCCACAAATAAACTTGAATCTTGTAGTAGTGAAAGGATATGGGAGAGGTAACCAAGAATCGTCGAAAACTTTAACGGAGGAGCTCAAGCCGACTTGTCAGTTCAGGCCTTTCTCAACAACATTTCTACCCACTAGCAGACTTCGCAACCCCATAAAAGTAATGTCTCTATCTTTGCTCTCATTGCATCAGAATATCTGAAATACTTTTCTTTGAGAATTCTTGCTAATAAGGACTTAAGTTGAGCAATTATTCTCTAAATTTATTTTTCTAAAAGAGCCAAATTCTGAGTTTCTAGGTCTCTGATTCTTAAACTATCTCCTTTCTTTGGCGTAGTTATTGTATTCCAGATTATCTAAACCATTCTCTTTTCTGAATATTTTTGTCCCCACTAGAATTGTGAAAGCTTGCTATGAATTTCTGAAATCAAAGTGTCAGGGAGTTTGAAGCATGACAAGGTATATATTGGGATTGCCTCACCAAGTGTTTTAAGCAAAACATGTCATCCACCCGATGAAAGAGAACTCCTCTTCCACCCTATCATCTTCTTTCGAACTTTTTCCTTGATGAAACTAAATGACACCTTCTTCGATCTATTCACAATGAAGCATAGAGCAAGGTACTTGTCCTGTGCCCTAACATGGTCAATATTTAGAGTCTTTGTCAGTTGAGTTCGTAGTGATTGTGGAGTATTATTGCTAAAGAAAATAGCGGATGTGTTGAAGTTAATCCACTATCCACTAAAGCTCTCGTAGTGCTCTAACAACTCTAGAACTCTACTGCAACTATTACTTGTCTTACAAAATAGGATAGAATCATCCATAAATAGAAGGTGATTTACTCTTGGGTTTTGTCTATTCACCTGGATACCTTGAATTTCACTACTTTGTGTAGTAAGAAGGAAAGGTCTTTTGCATAAAATAGGAAAAGATATGGGAATAGAGGATCACCTAGTCAGATACCTCTATTTGGTTTAAAGAAATTATAGGGTTGACCTTTCATAACAATAGAATAAGAAACAGTAGTTAACAATTCACGAATCCAATTTATCACAATATCATCAAAACCCAATTTGTCCAATATAAACCATAAAAAGTGTCATTCTACTCTATCATAAGCCTTGTTCATATCTAATTTAATAGTCATTTCGTATTCTAGCCCCTACTTCTTGATTTTTAGGTAATACATACACTCATGAGCTATCAGAATATTATCAGATATTAGACAACCTTTGTTAAATGCACTCTGATTTAAGCTGACAAGCTTATTCATTAAATCTTGAAATCTGTGCACCATCACCTTAGATATAATTTTATAGACAACCATTGAGAGGCTAATAGGTCTCACCTAAGTCATGTTGCTTGCATCCGGTATTGTTGGAATGAGGCAAATATGCATGTGGTTGAAATTTTTGAGAATTCGACCACCCGCAAAGAAGTTCCGTATTGCCCGAAAAACATCACCATTCACAATATCCTAATAAGTCTGAAATAATTTTGAGGTCATCCCATCATCACTTGGGACATTCTGTGGGTGTATGCTGATTGTTGCTCATTTCACTTCCTCTATAGTAACGGGCTTTTTGAGCTTTCGGTTCATAGTAGCTGATACTCTAGGCTCAAAATTATCAAAGAAAGGGGCTGGATCAGCATGACACTCTAATGAGAATATACCTTTAAAGTATCTTTCAGCAGTCGCGACAATAGCAGTATTAGAGGTAGCTTCCTCTCCTTTGTCATCAATTAGTTTTCATATCTTATTTCTTCTGATTCTCGATCTAAACTTCTGACGAAAGAACTTAGTGTTCTGATCACCTTCCATGAGCCATTTGACTCTTGATTTGTTTTCTAATAAAACTCTTCATCCTGAAAAGCAATTTCTAGCCTCCTTTCAAACTCTATTAATTTGGTGCCCCTAGAATACCTGTTGCCCGAAGATCATCAATGCAATTAGTGAGCTAGTCAATTTCTTTTTTAGAGTTGTAGTTGTTCTCTTGCTGCCATTGAACAATTCTGTGCCTACATCATTTTATTTTTTGAGATAGAGTGAACATGGGTGAGCCATCAATCTCCTCTCTCCGAATCTCTCCCACTATCCACCTTATTTCCTCCATTGTGCACCATATTTCCTGGAATTTGAAGCATCTCTTCGACCTTTCTGAATTCGGATTGGTGTCAAGTAATAAGGGAACATGATCTGAGCCTAGTTCAAAAAGTCTGAATGTCTGACAACTATGGAGTTAGAATATTGCTGCTGTCAGTTAATCCCCGCTAATGTCCTATCCAATCTCTCCTGAATTAATTTATTTTCTCTATATCTATTTGATCATGTAAACGGCCTCCCAATCATACCCATATTCAAGAGAGAATTATCATAAAAAAATCACTAAATGCAGAAATGGTAGAAGGAGCTTTATCACAATAAGCTTTTTTTTCTAACTGAGACAAAATAGCATTAAAATCACCCGTGATAATAACCTTACCCTTAAATTGTTGAATAATAGGATGTAGCTCCACAAATTAATGAAAGTGTGTTTGTTTATTGGTGTTGAAATACACGCCTATCACCCCCAACCCTTATTAAGAGTCGCATCTTGAACTTTGACAGTAATGAAATACCAGTCTGATTGGATAATTTGCATATTTAACCCATCTTTTCATCTAAAAACTGTTGTTCTATCCAACTCCACAATATGATGATTATAAAATCCAACCAGATTTAGCTTTGTTCCACTTGTCAAACTTGAATTTTAGTTTTACAGATAAAACCAAGCACGAGAGAGTGGAATTTAACAATCCCTTTGAGATAATAAAACTTAAATAAAATTTTTTCGACCACATAAATCTAGCTTCATAATATATAAAACAATAAACTTAATGCATAAACTAATTAAGATGCCAATTTGCTTTGTTACTCAAACATGAATCCGAAATATGAAGTTTTGATGATATGAAATTGTGGACGATGACTTTACACTATATATCACATGGGTGTGTTTCTATAAGGTCCTACTTGAGAATCCAATCGAAGTTGAATTAAATGATATTTTAAAAGCTAAAATTTTGAAAATGTTGATTCAGCTAGTATGATTAAGATCAATCAAAATATTTTGATTTGATGTCACCACTTTTACATATTCTTAGTATCAACCATCTATTTAAGAATTTATACTTTGAACAGGATGTTAATTCATCAAGCCTTCTAAAACTGGAAAAGGAGACCAGAGAAGAGGATAAAACAATTATTTTTTAGTAATTTATCTTTTTTATTTCAGGATCCATTATCCCATTACTTCGATAATGGGAGTTTAGACTTGTATAAAAAAATCGTTATTTTGGCATCAATTTATCAGAATATATGAATCTTTAAGTAAAATCTAAAAATTAATATGTTTAGGACCGTCTACTCATATAAATGATAGCATCGTTTGTTTTTTCAAATTCACCACTAATAAAATTTGAGAAAAACAATGAGTATTTCTAAAACTTCAAATTATATTCATTTCATATGGAGCACACTAATTAACATTTCATAGATATATATGCCTTTATATACACATTACTTACGTAATAAAAGATTGATATCAATTTCACTTGCATGGTAATAGACTAATAACTACAACTTACAATATTAGTTATGTTCAATTTGGATTTAATGTCCTGAATTGGAAAGATATGCCTTGACTAGTTAAAATATGAGCTGTAAATTCTAAAAATCTTCTAACGACTTGTAGCATCATGTATTGGTAATGTGTGGATTCTTCTTCAAGTTTCTTGTATATATTCATTCTAAGTTACTTTAATCCATTTTGACAACTCCAATACATATTGTAACTTCATGAAATTTCTACTCAACTTGCTTTGAATATCCAACAATTACTTCTCTTAATCAAGTTGTAGCCTTAATCATTTCAAAAATATACTTTTCATTTTGCAAAATAATTTGATTTTCGGTAGCTTTATAAAGATATTTGTTATTTATTCTTCTGTAAGACAATACTTAATCAATACTTTTTTTTATTTATCAATTCTCTAATTTTGTGAAATCGAATATCAATATACTCTGATCTTTTATGAAATACTATATTTTTGCAATGTGCAATAACTAATAACTTGTTATTATAAAATATTGTTGTTAGAGTACTTATTTCTCATTTAATTTCTTAAGAATTCTTTTTAATCATACTGTCTGTATTGCACAATTTATTGATATATATTTTGTTTCTGCTGTAAAGAATGTTATTACTAATTATTTTTTTAAAGATAAAAAAATTAGAACAGAAGCAAGATGAAGTACAAATCTCGAAAAAATTTTATATTTCTAACGTAGAATTTAATGTTGTACATCATCATTATATAAAAAAGTCTCTCCATTATAATTTATCATAGCGTCAATTGAATATTCTTTTAAATTATAACATCAACACCTTCTCGTAAACTTACATGAAGGCTTTAATGATTATAAAATTTTTAGTGAGTGGAATTTATTTTTCAATTACTTTAATTTTTTATTGATTTAGAAACCTCACTATTATAGCTATAGTAAGTCAATTTGGGAATACTCTTGATTCTCGTAACCTCTTTTGCAAGAACTCTCATGCTTTACAATTTTTTTAACAAGAACTATTATTTTCACAAATTCTTTAAAGTGAGTAAGATATTTTTACACATTCTCCAATTTTTTACTAATTGACTCCAAATTAATTGACTCCATAAATAAACAACTATATGAGAAATTTTTTCATACTTTACAAACTCTCAAACAGTTAGCGCTGGATTAAACTAACTTTGATAGCATATATAAGTAATATCCAACAATTAATTCTCCTAAGATCGCTCACTCATTAAATGACACTATCATATTTTTCTCTCAAATTTACTGCTACTCATAAAAATAGAGAAGAACAAAAAACATTTCTAAAATCTTAAAGCATATTCATTTGATAGAACATAACAACATTACATAGCCCTAGCAGGTCGGGTACTCACAACCAGAAGTAATTCAGCGGCGCTTTACACGGATAAAAGAGGCCAGCAGCTTCTTGTTGGGGATGGCCATAGCTTCGGTTGCGTCGTAGGAGAGTTTGAGGTGGGGTGCGATGGTGCATACATTGTTCTGCCTATTTCTAAGTCTACTTTGGCGGAGGTCGCGGGCGTCGGTGAAGGAGACTGCGCGATCTTGGGAGAGAAGAGGGTGGAAGGTTTTGCCCTTCACGCATCGGCTGTGGAGTTTGTGAGGCCCAACAGCAACGAGGAGAATAGTGGGGGAATGGGAGGGTAGGAAGCAGGACGACTGGTTGTTGGTGGCGGCGGCTGTGATGATCGTCGGACAGAGGAAGATGACGTGGATAATAGTAAACCGCGAGGAGCTTGTCGAGCCACTACTGAGCTGATTGGTGCCAGGAAGGAGTTGATCGGTGGTGCAGGGCAAAAGGCGAGTCTGGCGGAGAACTGCTTAGCCAACAAAGTAAATGGTGTTGGGTTGATGGCGTATTCTGTTGAGGAACTGAAAAAGAAGAGATATGAGGCTGGTGCAGAGGGTGACGCTGTAAGCGCAGGCGAGGTAGGAAAAACAGTAACTAGGAATGAGCTGAGGGTTGAATGGATCCTGTGCTAGAGCAAATAGGGTGAATGTGACTGACAAAAGGAACACTGAAGCTAGCTCGATGAGGGATGGTGAAGTGGAGGAATTAGATTCAGGGGGTGAAACTATTTTGTTGGAGGAAATTTGTGTCCAAGAGGAAGGGGCTATAAGGGACTTGGAGAAGTCGGGATGTTCGGATAATGACGTTGACAGTGAGCCGTACCAAGTAGAGCAAGGTGGTAGTTGGGTTGCAGACTTGGAGGAAAATAGAGTAGCTTGGGATTTGGCGATGGAATCAGGAGTTATTCCTTATGATAAAGAAGATGATATTATGGATGCTCTTCAAACTCAGAATGAACTTATTGCACAGAAAAGGAAGTAAGCAAAACAAAAAGAGAAAGCAAGAAGGAGTCATCCTAAAAATCAGAACAAGTGTGTAATACAATTTTTAAATGATTTTAGTTTTTGAATGTGAGGGGCTTAGGGGGTGTTGGAAGCTTGGGTATGGTAAAAAAATTTAAGACAAAATATAGTTTGAACATGTTAGGATTAATAGAGACGAAAAAGCAGGTGGATACAAAGTTGATGCAGTGTAATTTTGGAAAAATGATGTAGTGGGTTGGGTTCTTGTGAGTTCCAGACGGTGCTTTTAGAGGTTTTTTATTGTTGTGGGACGTACTGATATTTGACTTGCGTAACTGCTATAAAGGGGAGAGATGGTTGTGTGTGGAAGGAGTGTTGACAAACAAGAATTTTAATTTTGCGTTCTGCTGGTTGAGTTTTATCTATGGTTTGTGTCAAGTCCCTATTAGCTACATGGGTGACTTTAATGAGGTTGTACAAGTGGAAGAAAAGAAATGAGCTAGTATATTTACAGTATCAGTAGTAGTTTTTAAAACATGGATACAAGATATGGAGCTGGTGGTTCTAGAGCTGAATGATCGGAAGTTTACGTGATTTTGGGGTCAATCGTGCAGTCGCTTTGATCGGGTATTGGTTAGCGTGGGATGGATTGAAGAGTTTTCTAGTGACGATGCTGAAAGGCGGGCAAAGAGATTTATCTGATCATTGTCCTTTGATCGTGGAGAATAGTAGATTGCTAGAAAGTCCGAGGTTGTTCTGGAATTTAAATTATTGGATCACTCATGAGGGTTTCTGAAAATGGTAAAAGAGGACTGGTGGGGGTTAGAGGATTTCTCAGGTGTTGCGAAATTTTTCAACAAATCAATTAGGAGCTACAAGAGTGGACTGAGTTTGATCTTTTAGTTGTTGACAACATTACTTGATATGACTGTGGAGGGATGTTTGTTTGTTTGATTAGCATTTATTTTTTGTTTAGTTGCTCTACCTTGTTGTGTTGAGCTCTTTCCTTCAAAAAAAAACAAAAAACAAAAAAAAACATTACATAGCTATATATGTCTTTATATAGGGACCGCTTAATTAATAAAATATTAATATCAATTTTACTTGCATGATTGTAGGTTAATAGTTAAATTAGTTCCTGAAAGATGAGGAATTTTTTAAATTTGTCCCTGAAAGATTTTTTCAATCAAATTGGTCCTTCAAAGATTACGAATTAATCATATACATCTTTTAGTTACTCCACTCACAATTTTTGTCAACGATTATTGATGTGAAATATTAACTGATAGCACACATGACACATAATATTTTCAACTAGACGTTGACTAAATATAATTACGAAAATCTATCAATTTAGTCACTCGGTCATATTAAGAATAGGATTTATGTAATTGGGAAAAATGAGTAAATTAATAAATTTTTATTTAATATTCAATTAGACATATTAAGTATTATATATGTTATCAATTAATGTTTTACAACATCAATTTTTAAAAAAATTGTTAATGGAGTGACTAGAGAACAAATATGTTTAATTCGCCATCTTTAAAGGACTAATTTAGTTGAAAAATCTTTCAAGAATAAATTTAAAAAATATCTTATCTTTTAAGGACTAATTTAATTATTAATCGCATAATTGTAACTACAACTTACAGCACTAATTGTATTCAATTTTAATTTAATATCTTAAATTGGTAAAAGATAGGCTTTCCCTAGCTAAAGATTTGCAGCCTCATCATATATTGGTAATGTGTGGAGTCTTCTAGTTTCTTGTATTCAATTCTAAGTTCCTTTTATCCAATTTAACAACTCAACACATGTTATCATATCATGAGATTTCTATTCAACTTGATTTAAGTATATCCAACCGAATCAATCTTACAAGAAAAAAAATATATATAATCCTCAGCAGATTATTTATTTTCAACTAAGCTTACTTAGGTAATATGAACAAGATAGTTAAATACCAATAAAAAAAATTCTACCTAACAAACAATTTATCAAAAAAATTGTTAAGAGAATATATTGCTCAAAAATAAAATCCTATTCGTTGAATAAAAAATGCATATATTACTTGATTTTTCATCAATTTTTTCTTTTTTACTTTTCACATATTTTTTCACTTAGTTTTATATTCTTTCATCCAATCTCAATAATTGATAAATTGTATGAATTTTGTCTTTGATTTGAATTCAACTAATTTTGATACCTAATTGGTGTATGTGACAAGTTTTGGGTTAAGTTATATTTTGAAAATATAAACATTGATTATAACAATATACATCACAAGAAATTACAAATTGGATTAGATCAAATTTAGATTTATATGAAAGAATTCTAGATCTACAACTTTAATGTTAGATCTTATTTTTTTAGTTTTTAAGGATCTAAAGTGAAATTTTCTATAAATGATTAGGATAAAGAATGTTGGGACCCAATTTGATACTCCAAACTTTAATGAAATTTTAATGCTCCGAAAACAAAATACAATACAAAAGTATATATTTGGAGTTTTAAAGCTCCATAAATTTAGAAGGAAGAGAAGATTTTTTTGAGTTAGAACTAGTGGACCCATTTTAAGTTGGATGACAATTTTTGTTAGTATTTGATATTATAGTGAGTAAAAAGAATATTTGGGCTAAGAATTTTATTTTATTTTTTAATTTAGTATATTTATTTTTTTTGGACTATTATACGATTAACAAAAAAATAAAAATAAAAAAATTGGAAGACCTGAAATTATAATTATATCTTTTAGAGTTAATTTTAAAAATTAAAATATCTTTTAAAATTAAAGTAATTTAGATTGAATTAGAAATATGATATAATTTAAAAAAAAATAAACTATAAAAATAAAGATATAAATTTAGAAAATTTGAAATGACAATTATATCCTTGTAAAGTTAATTTTAAAATTTAAAATATCTTTTAAAGTTAGAATATTGAAATTTAAATTTGAAATGAACAAAATTTGATATGAATAAAATTCGGTCGATCAGCTTCCTCTGTATTTAGTATGTCATTTATGGTGACCTAAGACCGTCATCTGCTTCTAATTACTTTAATTAAGTACTAGTGTTTTGTAGTAAATTTGATTATAGTATTTTTTAAATTTTAAAAATTAATTAGCTTAAGTATTTTGAGGTTTAAGTTTAATTATTTATATTTAATTTATTCTATTATATTAAAATTCATTCTTATTATACATACTAAAGCATATATTATGTTATTATTTTTTAATTAGTATGCTAAAATTCTAAAGATGATTGTTTCCACCTTTAAATATGCATTTAAAACAGTTTCTTAAAAAGATTTTTTTTTAACTTGTAAATCTAGAGCTTTATACTTTTTTTTTAAAATTACATGAAACTTATTATTTCATTATCTCGTATTTTTTTTTATTATGAAAAATTAAAATTGAGCAACAATTCATACTGTCTTACAATTATCTATATGTTTTTTACTTGAATTCAATACTACTTTTAATTATTTAAAATTATTCTGCGATTATATTGTGAATTTTTTATTTAGCCTATATTATATCTTTTTTATGTTATGCTTATTCTCATTTTATCCATTTTACTTTGATTTGTATCATTTCTTTTCATGGCTATTTAGTAAATGATAGAATATTATCTTAGTGTTTGTTTCCTTCATGTTATTAAAAGATTAATCGAGAATAATCATTTAAAAAAATTGAAAAGAAAGATAGAGCAAATAAACTACATTTAATTATTTAAAAGCAAACATGCTTTTTTTTAATAAAATAAAAAACTTTTATTTATAACAAATTTTCTCAACTTTATTTTTCAGGATCCATTTTTTTTTCAACTTTATAAAGTTCGCCTAAAAATTAGCGAACTTCCTAGATCGACAAACTTGACTACTAACATAATGTTCGCGGATTCGGCGAACATGCTCTCACTACAGTACAATTTTGATTATTGGTATATTTTTATTTTTTTTCAATTAATATAACTTTATTCACTTAATTTAAAATTGTTAATTTTAAAATTAAATAGATATAGTTTAAATTAATAATTTAATTTAATTTGATAAAAATAAACGTAATTATATTATTGTATTCATATGATTAATTATATTTATTTTGTTTTTAAAAAATATACTATTTTAAACCTTAATTTTAAAATAAAAAATAGTTTAATTATTCTGTTAGTCCTTATAATTTTATCAAATTTTTAATTAAGTCTCTATATTTTTTTCTTTTCAATTGGTCCCTATACGATATTAGATTTTATAATTAAGTCTCTGGAGTGATAAAAATGTTGAAATTAACAGAATATTATATCAAACAAAAGAAATATGCCTAACACTTGATTAAATATTCTATTTTGTTTAATAGAATATTTAGTTGATTCCAATGTCTTTGTGATGAAAAGAACTTAGTTATAAAATTTGATATGGTATGGACACTTAATTGAAAAGAAAAAAAATATAGAGATTTAACTAAAATTTAGTAAAATCATAGGACCAATGGAATAATTAAACCTTAAAAAATAAATATCCTCTTATAATTTTTAAATAAACATGATAAGCAAAATATATTTTCTTTATTTTTATTATCTTACGCAAAAGATATCTCTAACTATATTTTTTAGGTAAGACTTATTAGTTCTTTCAGATATTTTGTACCTATATATACATCCTAATGTTATTATTTTAAAGGATTATATTTATCTATTTGTTGAGGTACTTAAAATATCAGTGGGTGAAGACCCCTTCAAAACAATAATACGCGAATGTTTATTAAAAATAATACAAGTATATTAATTTTTTAATTTAAAATTAACAGTTTTAAATAGTTACTTTTTAAAAATCGAAATAGCATAATTAATCATATAAGTATAATAATACGATTACATTTATTTTTATCGAATTAAATTAAGTTATTAATTAAATTATATCTATTTGAATTTTAAATTAAAAATTTTATAATTTAAAATGTTAAATTATGTGAATAAAATTAGATTAATTAAAAATAAAAATATATCAATACGATTTAAAATTGTATTGTAATGAGTTTATAAAATTCTAAAAGAAAGTGAATCTTAAAAGATAAAAATAAAAAATTTTGTTATGAGAAACAATAATTTTTTATTTTATTTCAGTAAAAAATCAACACTAATAAAAACTAAAATTAAAAAAAAAACGCTGCTTAATAAATAAAAAAAGATGAGAGAGAGAAAATGAAAAAATAAAGAGGCAGGTTTTGGTAATAGAAAAGAAAAGAGAGCGTTGGAAATGAAAAGATTTTGATATTAAATTTAATATAAAGATAAAATTTCTCTTTTGTAAATTTTTATGGAATTTTAAAATTCTAAACAATAGAGAAGTATCCTAACAGCTACCAAGAAACCAACTCATATCCTCTCGGCTTGGATAATTTTTATTTTTTTGGTAAAATCGACTTGAATAATTTTAATTCGCAAGTTATCCTAGAAGGCCAAAAGTCTAAACTACTCGCATCTAAACGAGTCTTGTTCTGACCCAAAAAAAAGAGTCTTGGCTTTAATCAGGTTGACTTACCCATTTTTCGAACAAACCGAGCTAACTTCCAATTACGGCTTGTTTTACCAGCTCTAATCTAAATTATCTTCAATAAAATAAGTTCATGTTATTCTATATGCGCGAGACAATTGATGTATGTGATAACGGTGTTTTGAATTGAAATATTTTCCAACCCACAAAGTACTATCACTCATTTTTCGTCTTAAAACTAATCTATGAATGAAGTCAATGTAAAAGATGATAGACTTAAACTTGGTTTCATAAATTAATTTTTAAACATTTTTAAAATTTAAAAATATTATAATAGATATTAATATAAAAATTAAATTAGGATATTAATTAATATAAAAAATTATATTAGACTTTTTAATTTTGATAAGTACACATTTTTTTTAAAAAGCTCCACTTGAGATGTTTTTAAAAGCACCCGAATCTTTTAAAAATTGTAATCACAAGCGTTATGGTCACCGCCTCTTTAAAAAGCTTTCCCAAACCATATCTTAATGCAATTAAATGAATGGACGTAAATAAGCAACTTAAGGAGTGAAAATTAATCAAAATTACTCCATGATTGTAACAACAGGAGGGTTATGGTCTCTAATGGCAGATTCTCCTAGCTCGTGACAATGTTTCACACTCTTGCTGGTTTTAACTTTGGAACCAAGAACTCTCTTTTACACAAAGCATTCAGCTATGTTGGTGATGGTAACAAGTGAAGCATCTGTAAATAGCACTGAAAAAAGCAGATATATATATATATATATATATAATATATATAAAAAATCTCTGTACAAAAAATACAAGCTAATCAACTTATTCAAGTATGCCAACAAGAAGCCTCAACATAAGCACACAAGTCTGAAATGTACTTAGCTTTCATGAACAACAGTATTCACAATAGCAACCTAAATGCTAACTCCGGAAAAAGCACGTACCTAATACTAGACTAATATTATTTGTATACCTAAAAATCTGATGCAGTGGTGAAGATAATGTAAGAGATTACAAAGTTGGAGGAAATGGGTATTAAACTCTTGGATAGCGTGAACGACCCTTCTTCTTTAAGAATTCAGGGATCTCAACCAAACTACCGTCGGTGAAAGAGGAAGATCGCCGACCAACACCAATGGCATCTCCCTGTGCGAGTTGACCGGCCTGCATTTTGAACAAGGATCAGAAAAACGGTTACTCAATCACAGCTAGAGAAAAGAAAGAGATGAGGGAAGAGTTTTTAAATCATACCTGTGTGGGTCTTCCTTCACTTTCCTCTTGCCGCTTGAATCCAGTTGCAATTAATGTTATGCTTACCTATAGAAACCAAATGACATGATTTACCATGCTCATAATAATATACATTCAAATAATTAAAAGTGATTATTTGATACATCATCATTGTAAATTTTACATTGACAACCAATCACATCTCTCTTTTTTTCAAAAAAAAATTGCTTAAATAATTCTTTCTATCCCTATAAAATATACGTTTTTCAGTTCTGGTTCCAATAATTTTATTTTATTTTGGTAGTTAAAATTTAAAAGGTTTTGGTTTTAGTCCTTACTATTAGCTTGCTTCGTTAAGTATTTACATCACAAATTAAATGATGATCGGACAAGCTGAAATATTGATGTGACAAGACGTGACACATCAGCATTTAGTTTGCCCCGTCAGCACTTAACAGAACAAACTAAGGATAGAGACTAAAACTAAAACCTTTTAAATTTTACTGGACTAATAATACCAAAAGATAAATTTTACAGGGAGCAAAACAAAAAATCAGATATCTTATAGGGACCAAAAACTTATTCAAGCAAAAAAAAAAAGAGATTCTTTTACATTTTTTGTGGCCGTTATCACAACACAGCCACTTATAGTATATTAAAATTGGATCCATAATTCTTGAACTTGATGTGAGAAATCGTAGTTTAAACAGCATTTAGCTTTTAATGCCAGCAAGATAAAAGATACACACGGTTTTTGTCATTTTAATTGATATAATATATAAATACAAAATAAATATATAAACAAAAAAATACAATGATGACTTTAAACTTGATCCAATTGTATCAGTTAAGTTTGCAATTCTCTCTATAAAGGACCACAGGTTTTTTTACAAAACGTCATTGAAGAACAGTCTTCTTCTAAGGACTTAATGGTCGAAGTTACTTCTTTAGGGTGATCTTAAAGCTTCCAAAAGCTATATTTATTAAAAAAAAAAAATAACAAAACATAGTCAAAGGAGTATGTTAAAAAACTTGGAACGTCAAATTGGTTCTTAGTTATCTGCAAATATAAAAGTGAAACCAACTTGCAAAGTGCTGATCAACTGTTTATTGTTAGCACATGCTCATTGCATCATACAACTTTTATTATATCCAGGTATAATTGCAGGAAACTTGCTTCCTCTAGGAAGATGATGGAAAGGGATGATGTTGGCCATTTGAGATAACCGTGTAATTTATGCAAGTTCATATAAATAATATTTGAGGGATTACATAATTTGACTTACTTGTCCACTGAGCGATGGATCTATTACTGCTCCAAAGATTAAGTTAGCAGTAGGGTCCACAAGGTCATATATAACCTCTGCTGCAGCATTTACCTGCAAATGATTGTAGAAAAAGCAATAGCACATGAAAGATCATCCAACATTATAGTAATAAACAGAAGGCTAGTGCCATTTTATTTATTTAAAATTCTGCAGTATAAGTCAAACAATCATATGCTCAATTCAAAAACCAGGTTTATAAACTATCTATTCGAAAAGTACCACAACAAAATTATAGTAACCTCTGATCTTTTCACGCATAGATAAAAAACCTGTAGACTAAAACTGAAACAACTTGCAGTTATCTCAATCATGTAACAAACTGTTTCTATGGAATTTGGCACATGATTGTTAAGAGTTCTGACTGCATTCAGTATATACTGCTGTTTTTGACTTCCCATAACCCTCAGATTATACTAATTCCAAGGAACAAGAAATATTAAAGAGATAAACAACATGGGCATAGACAAAATATATATTTGGCAAAGGAGAAATCTTAAAAGCCAGATGAATAGCTAACTACCTCAAACAATGTAAGATCACTTCCACCGGTGATGTTCCACACAATTCCAGTAGCCCTTTCTATACCAATATCAAGCAAGGGTGACTGGATAGCATTTAATGCAGCATCTCTAGCCCTTGTTTTCCCTTAAACAGAAAAAGTAGCCCAATTTCAGCAAGATACATAATTCAAGGTCATAATGTGCGCATCAATTGCAAGCCCAAAAAGGTGGTGGGTCGATGAAAAGATGATGCATTTAATTAAATAATCAAAAATTCAAATAGTTAACAGAATGTAGAGCAGAGAAGACCAGCTCCAGCTCTATTACTGAGGAATGAGGAGCATTAAACCATATTCAGTTCACTGTTTGTTTCTTTCAGATATACTATGAGAAAAAAATAGTTCCAAGGCAATGTCAATCATGCTTTAAAACAATTTTGGTTGTGCAATTATTCCCCCATAGACATGCCCACCATAGGCTAATTATGCAGCTGTCCTTCTAAATACATAGTTTACACATATTATAATGTACATTGAGAAAAACGGGATTTTGAGTTATAATATGATTGAAATAGAATATCAGGATTCAGGAACTGCAATGCAGCCCTTTGTGATTTCCATACACACCAGTTGCAGTCCCTATCCCCATGAGTGAGGAACCTGCATTGGCCATTATAGCTCGAACATCAGCAAAGTCTACATTCACCAATCCTGGTATCTGCAATCAATTGATAAAACTATGGACATAAGACAGAAACCATCAACTCTAAACCACAGGTAACATAATGAGGACAACTTATTGGTGGAATGGACAGACTATGCTTACCTAAGTGCATCCAATATTGATAACAAAACAAATGATTTCAAGCAAATAAACATATGGTAACACACAATTTTAAAGTTTGAACCAATCAAAACTATACGTTAAAACTGTTCATATTTTTACATACCGTAATAATATCAGATATGCCACGAACACCTTGGCGAAGGATATCATCAGCCAGATTGAATGCCTCGGTTACAGGGGTAGATGGAGAAACCGCTGTCAGCAGCTTGTCATTTGGAATAACGATCAGAGTGTCAACGTTATCTCTTAAAGAAGCAATTCCTTCTTGTGCTTGAACAGCTCTCCTTCGTCCTTCAAATGAGAAAGGGGTTGTGACAATACCAACAGTCAATATACCCATTGACTTTGCAACACCAGCAATAACCGGAGCTCCGCCAGTGCCAGTTCCTCCACCCATTCCAGCCTGCAAAAGTGAAATTTACTTTCCAAGCTTACGAAAATATACCAATACTTTAGTAGTGTTGCAAGCATTCTTATTCGCAATTCTGATTTTTGAAAAACTAACATTTGAAAGGTACCTATCTATTAGTTTATTCTCCATCTTATCTACTCTTCTTAGCCTGCTTCTACTCCTACCTATTGAATATCTCTCCATCTCATCTATTTTTATTTGGGCTTCTATTTGTCAAGTGTCAACTCATCCATGATCAAACCACAAAAGATAGAATTCTACAATCTATCACAAATCACGTTTATAAGTATAATATTTTGAAGAGTACCATATAGAAAACTCAGAATACAAAATCCATATGCACTTTGCAGGAGCTATAATTGAAGTAGATTGGACAATTGAACTTACTGTAACAAAGACCATATCAGCTCCATAAACTGCCTCTTCTATAGATTCTTTGCTTTCTTTAGCAGCATTCATGCCAATGTCAGGGTTACCACCAGCACCAAGACCTCGTGTAAGCTCTTGACCAATCTGCAGACGGTTCTCAGGAAACACAGGTGACATTCTCATTGCTTGAATATCAGTATTAACAATCCAAAACTCCATGCCGTTCATCGAGCTCTCGATCATGCGATTGACCGCATTTGAACCCCCACCACCTACACCAATGACTTTGATCTTTGCCTCATTGTAATTACTCGGAGTAGATGTGGCTTCTAAGCTCTCAGCAACATTTCCACCCAAACTATCCTTTCTTGGGTCATTCACTCTGCTGCTCCCTTCTCCTCTAAGCATTGACACCTCTGGATGCAGATCCAGAAAAGGGTCTTTACTATGATAATTACTAACACCGTGGAAATGCGAATTGGCAGAACACTTAACTTGCAATAAGGGGGACTTTCGGTTGCCGCTCGAAAATCCATACTTGGTCTCACACAGATTGAGGAAACATGTTTTCCCTCCTACAACAGCGAGCACTCCTGCCGAATTCCTAGCATTGGAAGGTGCAAAACACGTGGACATACAGGTTGCCATTTCTAAATTCTAAGGTATCCAAACTCGTGAGCCGTGATAAGACTCAACAGATTGCTACAAAAAATCAAACAAGATAAATTAAGCTTCAAAAAACGAAAATAAGCCCCGAAAAATTAGGTCGAAAATCAGCAGATTTTAGGTAATTGCAAGGGGCAATATCGAGTAGCGTGACAAAAACCAAATTAACAAGAAGAAGAAGAACAACAACAGCAGCAGCAACAATAGTAATAGAAGTAAATGAATGGAGAAATAGAGAATCGGCAGTTAAGAGAAGCACAAATCTGAAGCGGCGCAGTGTGAATTGGCAAGAGAGAGACCTGAGAAGTAGGAAGAGAAGAGGAAGTGTGGTGGAAGCATTTGCTTTGAGGCACTCGCTGACTGAGTCACTCACTTCTGTATTCGTAGCTCAATTGAGGTTTTTGGTGTGTTGCTGTCTGTTATTGTTATTGTTGATAACGAAAACTGGAGTGGTGCGTTTCAGCTTGTGACTGCTGCCTCTTGTTTTTTATGGGTACCAACGATGTTGATAACATTAACAACTTCGGAATTAGATGCTACCTCTCTCCCTAACTTTCTCTAACCCCTATCAGCCAGGGTTTTTCAATCTTTTACTTCTTTTTCTTTCTATCTTTATTTTTTCCCTTTTTTTCCGATTCATTTATCAGTCTTTAAATTAAATTCTTATTTGACACTTTATTTATAATTATTCACTTAATTATGGCCTTTATCTATGTTTAAGATTTTTATTTTCTTTAGGATATACATCGATCATACTAAAAAATTAATATTATATCGGTCAATTTCAGCTAATAAAATATTGGCCATTAATAATAAATAATTTAGAATACTTTTGAATATTCTCTTTAGTATAATTATAGATGTTCTAAACTAGTTAATTTTAGCCAAAAAATATTGGCCATTAAAAATAAGTGAAACCAAGTTTTTAAAATTAAAAATCTACTCACATACTACTCTCTCTCTCTCTTATTATGTTTATTATCTCTCTTCTTTAACGAATAATATTTCTCTCTCGAATAAATTATTCTTCCTTCTCTTTCAATTTTTTGTTGTATTGCGCTACATTTTTTGTGCATTTTGTTCAAAATTTTATGCTTATGACATCTTGTTTCTGAATTTTTTAATCTACAATAAAGTACTTGTGAATTGGATATGAGTTTTCGTTAAATACAAAAATATTTAAAGATAATCATATTTCAGATCAACTAGATCCGTGTGAATTAGTTGTTTCTTTTCCATTAAACATAATTAAAGATGTATGAATACTTTCTTTGATGATTCTAACAAATTAGTGTAATCTATCCAAATATTAGTTTCTATTATTTGTGTTGTTGTTCTATACTTTATATCTATGTGCTATATTTATATATTTTTATTCTTTTATTCTTGATTCTGGTTAATTATGATGATATTAGTTCTTCTTATTTGAGTTATTCTATGATTAAGTTGTTTATTCTGTTTCAATATTTCATTTCTATATCTGTGAATTTCTGTGCTATACTAATTAAAATATGTGCTATACTTAAATATTTTTATGTTGTGATGTACTAGAATTATTTTGTATATGATTTTTATTGTGGCTATTTTATTACTAGTTTTTATATATATCATGTAAATGACCAATAATGCTAAAGTTGGGATGATTTTTAAATTTTTGAAGAACTTGAAAATTTTTATATTGAACAAGTTGAAAATTTCTATAAGATTATGCTAAGTTTATAGGTTTTCTTTACCAAAATAAGAAACTCAAGTAGGAGGAGAATGAAATAAAAAACTAACTCATTACATGTAGTAGAGAGAGGAATATAAAATCCGATATACCGCCTGCTGTGAAGATAAATTTTATATCTGTTGCAAGGTCTCCTGTAAGAATCTATAATTTCATGTATGATATGCCTTTTGCTTCCTTTGTTGGTATGAATCACCATAGTCATTCTATATTTTTTGAATGTGTTTTGATGAAGAATGAGGACGTTAAACCATTCAAGTGGTTATTTGAATGTTAGTTTCGGTGTATGGATAAAAAAGTTTCAAAAAGTATTATAAGTGATCAATGCACATCGATACCAAGTGTTATGGAAGTTTTCATGCCAACTACAATTCATAATTAGTGTATTTGGTACATTTTGAAGAAGATTCCACAAAAATTAAATAATTACAAGAAACATATAAAAATTGAGCAAGCAAGGAATCATGTTGTTTGAAACTCTTTCAAAAAAAGCATTTAAAAGCAATTGAAGTGATTTTCTTATTAAGTATGAAGCAAGTAGGAATAAGTGACTGACAGGTAATATTTTTGTGTGAGTCACTATATTTCTGTGTTCGAAAAAGTTATTTCTGTACTATGCTTATATATTTCTATGCTTTAGTTTATTCACTTACTTTTTTCATTATTTTATAGAACTCTATGAAGATCGTGATCTATGGGTTTCAATCTTAATCACCACTTTTGAGTTGGAATGAGAAGTACATAAAAGAGCGAAAACATCCATGCTTTTTTAAATAAGTTTATTACATAGAAGAGTCCATTAATTCAGTTTGTGAAGCAATATGATAATTGTCATGGCATAAAGAACAAACAGAAAAGAAAACAGATGTTGTAGATTTTAATAGTTATATTTTATATAACAAAATCATCAATAAAAGCTCAATTTCAACATGTCTATACTCATATAAAGTTAAAAAAAGTGCAAGTACAATTTAGAGAAAAGATGAATTGTATTGCAAGATCGAAGTATTATCTTCTAGGCATTAAGGTATACGAGGTATTAGAATAGGTTGCAAACTCCATATTTAATAGTTTTGAAGTTAAATATGATGCGTTATCAGGTGAAATAAGATGCCAATGCTCATTATATGAATCAAAAGGTAAATTATTCCGTCATTTTTTGTGTGTGCTAAGTTTTGAGCAAGATAAAGTGGAATCAAGATATATATATTGAAACGTATTACAAGGTTTTTGTTTATTTGTAACAATTTTTTTATTTGTGGAGGTTTATAACCCCCACCAAATAGTTTGTGGGGGTTTCTAAAATTCCCAAAATTTGAGGTGTCACGAGGTCTTTTGTGTAAGTTTTGTGTGTGTTAGTGGGGGGTTTTATATTGAATTTTTGTGACGATTTTAAATCACTTTTGTGGCAGTTTAAAACCCCCACAAATTATTTTTTAATTTTAAAAATATAATTATGTTGTGAGATTTTTCAAACCTCCACAAATTCTGTAATTATTTATTTATTTTTAATTTCAAATCATTCATTAATCTCATCTCATTTACATATTTTTAAATTAGAAATTTATTTTTTAATGTCAAAAACAATAAACACATTCAAAGAGAAGTCTTAAACACCAATTTGGTTCAGAAATTTCATAAAATCACCACAAAACAAGATAATCCAATTAAATTCAATACACAACTGTAAGCTTTAAAGTTAAGCCAATCCAATCAAAAACAGATTAACATAGCTTGCTACCTGTAAATGAATCACAATTCTCGTGAAAGATATAGAAAAAAAAAAACTTGAAAAGGATATTATGAGGTAAAGCCAATGATTTTTAAACTAAATTGAGTTAACCTGGATTCAAAACGCATAGATTTCAAATGAAAATAAATATAAATCAAAGTTAATTTAATTCTAAACATGCATTCAAAACTCATAAAAAGTTAAAAACAAAATGATTATATCTATTCTATATCTATAAAGGGCGAATTTTTTTCACCGAAAGTTGACATTTCTACTATACCCAATTGATGTTAAGATAAAAATTGAAGAACTTTAGTATGTACGGACCTGAAGACGGGTTGTAAGATACTGAAAATGAAAGAAGGTTATGAAATCTAACAAGGCCATTGTGTGAAGTAACCAAAAATCAAAGAACTTTTAGACGGAGAGAGAGAGAAAAAGAGGAATTGTAGTAGTTTTAGTAAAAAACCTTTGTAAACTTGTAATTACTAAGACAATACACTTCTTACTATATCAAATACAAATGCTTAAATATCATTAATATTAAGTTATCCTTCTGATATCAATTAGAGAGTCAATTACCAATTGCTCTACAAGTAGTTATGATACTAAACTAAACTAAATGTATTGTCAATGGTGGCACTAACCATGGAATGAGTGCTGAATTCAAAGATAGCTAATAGCAACAACATCAACAACTTTGAGCTGAGACTTCATTTATTCCAACAAATACACTACAAAGAAAGTCCAACAATGTTTATTTCAAGACATATGTATTGATAGTTTACCCTACTTGTGTAAATACATATGGATAACATGTCCATCAGTGTTCATTCCAACTCTTAACTCCACTACTATACGTACACTACTTGTGTAAATATTTAAGACAATTATTATATGATGTTCAACTAATTAACAACATTTTCAAGACAATAAAATAACAATATTAGCAAGGAAAAATAAGTGAAACTATGTTAAAAAGCAATCAATTGTTTACCAAATTGTTGCTTAACTTTTGGAACACCAAATAATGAAGTACCAATCAATTTTACACTACCATATATATGATTCCTGTGATTCACCGTCTCTCTAATCTCCTTCAAGGCTTGTGTCTTTTCTTCTGCTTCATGTTCCAAAATCTTGTACTGTAAACAGAACAAAAACTAACTCGCACTGTTAATCATAAGCTGAGTTGATAGAAAAAAGAGCATTATTTTATTTTATATACCCTTTGCCACATGAAGAAAAGATCTGCATCTCTCTAGTTAACAACTTCAATAGAGGTCCGTGATGGTAGGATGCTGTTGTTTGGAGGAAAGTTAGTGGATGCAGGATCGAAGCTTTCAAAGAGAGAAAGAGCTTGTCAGCTTTGATTTTGGTATCACCATACTCCATCACATGAGAACTAATTGCATAGTTGTTATAATTAGAAGTCTGTTCCTTCACCTGTATAACAATACGAAGAAACCTTGCTGATTATCATGTATTAATATGAATATGATGTTATAATATTGTTAAATAGAAATATCTTATCGATTGATATTATTGCTGCAAGGTTTCTTTTCTTAGATTGTGAGTATGGCTACACACATTACATATAAACAGAATTAAAATTTGAAAAGAGAGGAAGAAATAATAGAGAAGAAGAGTACCTGTCTTCCATCTAAGACATGTGTTCGGATTGGAAGGCAACATGAACGACATTATTCTCTTCTTTCACGCTTGCATTGCCACATTGTAGTGTACTAATTCATCCCAATCAAAGACTCCAAGTAAAAGACTGATACTTTATAGATTTAAAAAGTCATGATACTTTTCAGAGTGCAAAACTGGGTCTTTAAGGTTGAAAATATGGTAAGAGTTGGAATACAAATGAATAGGAATTAAAACCACTAACCTTATTGATGTTGGGAACTAATTCCTACAAATTAAAAATAATATTCTTTGTTATACTCTATTATAAAAGAACAGAATTGTTTAGTTAAAAAATATAAGATCAATTATAAATTTTAAAATATAAAGATTTATTTTTAAATTTGATAAAATTATATAGACTTTATTAATTCAACTATACTAAAATAGAAATAGTTGTACGTGATCACACCTGAAAGATTTTCATCTAAGTTTTCATTTGCCATATATTCATAGATGAGTCCTATATTAGTTTCTTCATTGTAATAACCAATAATAGAAGTCAAATTTCGATTATGTACTCTCATTAGAATGTAGACTTTTTTATCATATGCCTAGAGCATCTGTTGTTCAAATACTACATGTTGTCCTTTCTTTTGGATGCTAGGCACACCTATACAAAAATCTCAAGTGACCTTAGGTATCCAAATCTTTTTGGATCCTTGAATGTTAAACCACCTCTTTTGGCCAAGACCATTGTAGTTGCCAACTATTTTGTACAGTTTGTCTCCAATCATTTCTTCACATATATTGAATAGGAAAATGTCCATCTCGATTGCATAAATGATAAAATCTTTTTGGTTGCTGTTTTTTTGGATTAGTTGGTTTTTAAAACTTTAAGTCATCTGAAGTAGAAGCTATGTTTGCAAAAGGTGATCTTTCAAAAGTATTTTTTTATTTTGATGAAAATCCAATCCAGCCTTTTCATAAAGAGGTTTTTGACTAGCCAAGAATTTATTTATATTTTCAGAACTTTGAGCAAAATTGGCCAGATCTTCTTTTAAGCTTTTTACCTCTTTGTGCAACCTTTCATTTTCATCAAAACAGTTCAAGTATACAATCATAGAGTATTGTTTCTCACAGCCTTTAAGTTCAGCCTTTAGCCTCTTATTTTCTTCAACAAGATCAACAACGATTTTGGCTTCCCTTAATTAATTTTTGAGAAAAGTGTTTTTGGTCTTTAGGATGTCATTTTGAGATTCAAGTTCATGATTTTCATTTAAGAAGCATCTTAGTTTCTCAGTGAGATGATTGATCATAAGATGAAGCTCTTCAGTAGAGGGTTCAATGAAAATTACATCATCAGTTTGATCGGCCATGAGGCAGGTTTGGGATTTGCTCTCTGATTCTTCCTCTTCGTCTGAATCGTTTTCCAGATCTTCCCAAGAGGCCATGAGCCCCTTCTTCTTTTCTTTCTTGGTCTTTTCATCTCTCTTTAGCCTAGCTTCTTTGCAGTTGTGACAGATTATTTTGCCTAGATCCTTCTTTGGTCTTCCTGAACTGCCTCCCTGCGCCTTTCCTTAAGCTTCATCATTTTCCTGAATTTCTTAGCAAAAAGAACAAACTCATTATCAGATAAATTATCACTGGATTCATCATCTAGGGACTCAGTGAATGATTTGAGAGCAATTCCTTTCGTTTTGTGTCATTTTTCAAGTAAGCGGTTTCGAAAGAAAATAAATTTCCTCTCAGATCATCATATGTCATTTGATCATTGCCACTGCTCTCTGCTATAACTATAGCCTTTGTTTCCCAATCTTTAGTGAGACTTCTCAGGACTTTCCTCACTAACATAGGTTCAGGGTGAGTAATCCCCACAGCATCTAAGCCATTGATGATGACGTTGAATCTTTCAAATATTTCGTCAATAGATTTTCCTTCCTCATAGAGAACTGGTGCGCGAAATTGTGATCAATACTTTTCACAACTCTCATAATCCCCGGTCATGAACCCCAAAAACTTGGTAGCTCAATACCATGGCATTACACAACTTCACACAAATAACCAGCAAGTGCACTGGGTCGTCCAAGTAATAAACCTTACGCGAGTAAGGGTCGATCCCACGGAGATTGTTAGTATGAAGCAAGCTATGGACATCTTGTAAATCTTAGTCAGGCAAACTCATATGGATATGGTGATGAACACAAAGGTAAAGATAAAGATACTTATGTAATTCATTGGTAGGAACTTCAGATAAGCGCATGAAGATGCCTTCCCTTCCGTCTCTCTGCTTTCCTACTGTCTTCATCCAATCCTTCTTATTCCTTTCCATGGCAAGCTTATGTAGGGTTTCACCGTTGTCAATGGCTACCTCCCATCCTCTCAGTGAAAACGTTGCCTATGCTCTGTCACAGCATGGGTAATCATCTGTCGGTTCTCGGTCAGGCCGGAATAGAATCCAGCGATTCTTTTGCGTCTGTCACTAACGCCCCGCCTGCTAGGAGTTTGAAGCACGTCACAGTCATTCAATCATTGAATCCTACTCAGAATACCACAGACAAGGTTAGACCTTCCGGATTCTCTTGAATGCCGCCATCAATTCTTGCCTATACCACGAAGACTCTGATCTCACGGAATGGTTGGCTCGGTTGTCAGGCGAGCACTCGGTTGTCAGGCGATCAACCATGCATCGTGCAATCAGGAATCCAAGAGATATTCACCCAATCGAAGGTAGAACAGAGGTGGTTGTCAGTCACATGTTCATAGGTGAGAATGATGATGAGTGTCACGGATCATCACATTCATCAAGTTGAAGAACAAGTGATATCTTAGAACAAGAACAAGCGGAATTGAATAGAAGAACAATAGTAATTGCATTAATACTCGAGGTACAGCAGAGCTCCACACCTTAATCTATGGTGTGTAGAAACTCCACCGTTGAAAATACATAAGAACAAGAGTGATCATTGGTTTCGGCCCCAGAGAGGGAACCAGAAGAACCAAGATCTGATCTCAGATCTAAAGTGATCAAAAGATGAAAATACAATAGTATAATGTCTTACTTATAGAAAACTAGTAGCCTAGGGTTTACAGAGATGAGTAAATGACATAAAAATCCACTTCCGGGCCCACTTGGTGTGTGCTTGGGCTGAGCAATGAAGCAATTTCGTGTAGAGACTCTTCTTGGAGTTAAACGCCAGCTTTTATGCCAGTTTGGGCGTTTAACTCCCATTTGGGTGCCAGTTCCGGCGTTTAACGCTGGAAATCTTGAAGGTGACTTTGAGCGCCGGTTTGGGCCATCAAATCTTGGGCAAAGTATGGACTATCATATATTGCTGGAAAGCCCAGGATGTCTACTTTCCAACGCCGTTGAGAGAGCGCCAATTGGGCTTCTATGGCTCCAGAAAATCTACTTCGAGTGCAGGGAGGTCAGAATCCAACAGCATCTGCAGTCCTTTTTGGTCTCTGAATCAGATTTTTGCTCAGGTCCCTCAATTTCAGCCAGAAAATACCTGAAATCACAGAAAAACACACAAACTCATAGTAAAGTCCAGAAAAGTGAATTTTAACTAAAAACTAATAAAAATATACTAAAAACTAACTAGATCATACCAAAAACATACTAAAAACAATGCCAAAAAGCGTACAGATTATCCGCTCATCACAACACCAAACTTAAATTGTTGCTTGTCCTCAAGCAACTGTAAATCAAATAAGATAAAAAGAAGAGAATATGCAATGAATCCCAAAAATATCTGTGAAGATCAGTATTAATTAGGTGAGCGGGGCTTTTAGCTTTTTGCCTCTGAATAGTTTTGGCATCTCACTCTATCCCTTGAAATTCAGAATGATTGGCTTCTTTAGGAACTTAGAATCCAGATAGTGTTATTGATTCTCCTAGTAGAGTATGATGATTCTTGAACATAGCTATTTATTGAGTCTTGGCTGTGGCCCAAAGCACTCTGTCTTCCAGTATTACCACCGGATACATACATGCCACAGACACATAATTGGGTGAACCTTTTCAGATTGTGACTCAGCTTTGCTAAAGTCCCCAATTAGCGGTGTCCAGGGTTCTTAAGCACACTCTTTTTGCCTTGGATCACAACTTTATTTCTTTCTTTTTTTCTTCTCTTTCTTTTCTTTTTCTATTTTTTTTCGATTTTTTTTCATAGCTTTTTCTTGCTTCAAGAACCATTGTAATGATTTTTCAGATCCTCAGTAACATGTCTCCTTTTTCATCATTCTTTCAAGAGCCAACATTCATGAACCACAAATTCAAGATACATATGCACTGTTTAAGCATACATTCAGAAAACAAAAATATCGCCACCACATCACAATAATTAAACTGTTATAAAATTCAAAATTCATGCAATTCTTTCTTTTCCAATTAAGCACGTTTTTTATTCAAGAAAGGTGATGGATTCATAGGACATTCATAACTTTAAGGCATGGACACTAAGACACTAATGATCACAAGACACAAACATGGATAAACATAAGCATAAAATTCGAAAAACAGAAGAAATAAGAACAAGGAAATTAAGGAACGGGTCCACCTTAGTGATGGCGGCTCTTTCTTCCTCTTGAAGATCCTATGGAGTGCTTGAGCTCCTCAATGTCTCTTCCTTGTCTTTGTTGCTCCTCCCTCATGATTCTTTGATCTTCTCTAATCTCATGGAGGATGATGGAGTGTTCTTGATGCTCCACCCTTAGTTGTCCCATGTTGGAACTCAATTCTCCTAGGGAGGTGTTTAGTTGCTCCCAATAGTTTTGTGGAGGAAAGTGCATCCCTTGAGGAATCTTAGGGATCTCATGATGAGTGGGGTCTCTTGTGTGCTCCATCCTCTTCTTAGTGATGGGTTTGTCCTCATCAATGGGAATGTCTCCCTCTATGTCAACTCCAACTGAATAACAGAGGTGACAAATGAGATGAGGGGAGGCTAACCTTGCCAAGGTAGAGGACTTGTCCGCCACCTTATAGAGTTCTTGGGCCATAACCTCATGAACTTCTATTTTTTCTCCAATCATGATGCTATGGATCATGATAGCCCAGTCTATGGTAACTTCGGACCGGTTGCTAGTGGGAATGATTGAGCGTTGGATGAACTCTAACCATCCTCTAGCCATGGGTTTGAGGTCATGCCTTCTCAATTGAACCGGCTTCCCTCTTGAATCTCTCTTCCATTGGGCGCCCTCTTCACATATGATCGTGAGGACTTGGTCCAACCTTTGATCAAAGTTGACCCTTCTAGTGTAAGGATGTTCATCTCCTTGCATCATGGGCAAGTTGAACGCCACCCTCACACTTTCCGGACTAAAATCCAAGTATTTCCCCCGAACCATAGTAAGATAATTCTTTGGATTCGGGTTCACACTTTGATCATGGTTCTTGGTGATCCATGCATTGGCATAGAACTCTTGAACCATCAAGATTCCGACTTGTTGAATGGGGTTGGTAAGAACTTCCCAACCTCTTCTTCGGATCTCATGTCGGATCTCCGGATATTCACCCTTTTTGAGTGAAAAAGGGACCTCGGGGATCACCTTCTTCAAGGCCACAACTTCATAGAAGTGGTCTTGATGCACCCTTGAGATGAATCTCTCCATCTCCCATGACTCGGAGGTGGAAGCTTTTGCCTTCCCTTTCCTCTTTCTAGAGGTTTCTCCGGCCTTAGATGCCATAAATGGTTATGGAAAAACAAAAAGCAATGCTTTTACCATACCAAACTTAAAAGGTTTGCTCGTCCTCGAGCAAAAGAAGAAAGAAGAGAGTAGAAGAAGAAGAAATGAGGGGAAAGGGAATGGCTTTTGTTTTCGGCCAAGAAGGGGAGAAGTGGGTGTGTATGTTGTGTGAAAATGAAGGAGTGAAGGAGGGTTTATATAGGAGAGGGGTAAGGGTAGGGTTCGGCCATTTGAGGGTGGGTTTGGGTGGGAAAGTGGTTTGAATTTGAATGGTGAGGTAGGTGGGGTTTTAAGAAGGATGGATGTGAGTGGTGAAGAGAAAGATGGGATTTGATAGGTGAAGGGTTTTTTGGGGAAGAGGTGTTGAGGTGATTGGTGAATGGGTGAAGAAGAGAGAGAGAGTGGTAGGGTAGGTGGGGATCCTGTGGGGTCCACAGATCCTGAGGTGTCAAGGAAAAGTCATCCCTGCACCAAATAGCAAGAAAAAAACACGTTTTGTGCCTTTTCTGGCGTTAAACGCCGGGCTGGTGCCCATTTCTGGCGTTTAACGCCAGCTTCTTGCCCATTTCTGGCGTTTAACGCCAGTCTGGTGCCCCTTTCTGGCGTTAAACGCCCAGAATGGTGCCAGACTGGGCGTTAAACGCCCAACAGCTAACCTCACTGGCGTTTAAACGCCAGTGGGTGCGTCCTCCAGGGTGTGCTATTTTTCTTCCTGTTTTTCATTCTGTTTTTGCTTTTTTCATTGATCTTGTGACTTCTCATGATCATCAACCTACAAAAAAGATAAAATAACAAAATAAAATAGATAAAATATAACATTGGGTTGCCTCCCAACAAGCGCTTCTTTAATGTCAGTAGCTTGACAGAGGACTCTCATGGAGCCTCAGAAATGCTCAGAGCTATGTTGGGACCTCCCAACACCAAACTTAGAGTTTGAATGTGGGGGTTCAACACCAAACTTAGAGCTTGGTTGTGGCCTCCCAACACCAAACTTAGAGTTTGACTGTGGGGGCTCTGTTTGGCTCTGCTTTGAGAGAAGCTCTTCATGCTTCCTCTCCATGATGACAGAGGGATATCCTTGAGCCTTAAACACCAAGGATTCTTCATTCACTTGAATGATCAACTCTCCTCTATCAACATCAATCACAGCCTTTGCTGTAGCTAGGAAGGGTCTGCCAAGGATGATGGATTCATCCATGCACTTCCCAGTCTCTAGGACTATGAAATCAGTAGGGATGTAATGGTCTTCAACTTTAACCAGAACATCCTCTACAAGTCCATGGGCTTGGTTTCTTGAGTTGTCTGCCATCTCTAGTGAGATTTTTGCAGCTTGCACCTCAGAGATCCCTAACTTCTCCATTACAGAGAGAGGCATGAGGTTTACACTTGACCCTAAGTCACACAAGGCCTTCTTGAAGGTCATGGTGCCTATGGTACAAGGTATTGAAAACTTCCCAGGATCCTGTCTCTTTTGAGGCAGTTTCTGCCTAGACAAGTCATCCAGTTCCTTGGTGAGCAAAGGGGATTCATCCTCCCAAGTCTCATTTCCAAACAACTTGTCATTCAGCTTCATGATTGCTCCAAGGTATTTAGCAACTTGCTCCTCAGTGACATACTCATCCTCTTCAGAGGAAGAATACTCATCAGAGCTCATGAATGGCAGAAGTAAGTCCAATGGAATCTCTATGGTCTCAGTTTGAGCCTCAGATTCCCATGATTCCTCATTGGGGAACTCATTGGAGGTCAGTGGACGTCCAGTGAGGCCTTCCTCAGTGGCGTTCACTGCCTCTTCTTCCTCCCAAAATTCGGCCATGTTGATGGCCTTGCACTCTCCTTTTGGATTTTCTTCTGTATTGCTTGGGAGAGTACTAGGAGGGAATTCAGTAATTTTCTTGCTCAGCTGACCCACTTGTCCTTCCAAGTTTCTAATGGAAGACCTAGTTTCAGTCATGAAACTTTGAGTGGTTTTGATTAGATCAGAGACCATGGTTGCTAAGTCAGAGTTATTCTGCTTAGAACTCTCTGTCTGTTGCTGAGAAGATAATGGAAAAGGCTTGCTATTGTTAAACCTGTTTCTTCCACCATTATTATTGTTGAAACCTTGTTGAGGTCTCTGTTGATCCTTCCATGAAAGATTTGGATGATTTCTCCATGAAGGGTTATAGGTGTTTCCATAGGATTCTCCCATGTAATTCACCTCTTCCATTGAAGGGTTCTCAGGATCATAAGCTTCTTCCTCAGATGAAGCTTCCTTAGTACTGCTTGGTGCATTTTGCATTCCAGACAGACTTTGAAAAATCATATTGACTTGTTGGGTCAATATTTTATTCTGAGCCAAAATGGCATTCAGAGTGTCAATCTCAAGAACTCCTTTCTTCTGACTAGTCCCATTGTTCACAGGATTTCTTTCAGAAGTGTACATGAATTGGTTATTTGCAACCATTTCAATCAGTTCTTGAGCTTCAGTAGGCGTCTTCTTCAGATGAAGAGATCCTCCTGCAGAGCTATCCAAAGACATCTTGGACAGTTCAGAGAGACCATCATAGAAAATACCTATGATACTCCATTCAGAAAGCATATCAGAAGGACACTTTCTGATTAGTTGTTTGTATCTTTCCCAAGCTTCATAGAGGGATTCTCCTTCCTTCTGTCTGAAGGTTTGGACTTCCACTCTAAGCTTACTCAATTTTTGAGGTGGAAAGAACTTTGCCAAGAAGGCATTGACTAGCTTTTCCCAAGAGTCCAGGCTTTCTTTAGGTTGTGAGTCCAACCATGTCCTAGCTCTGTCTCTTACAGCAAAAGGGAATAGCATAAGTCTGTAGACCTCAGGGTCAACCCCATTAGTCTTGACAGTGTCACAGATTTGCAAGAATTCAGCTAAAAACTGATGAGGATCTTCCAATGGAAGTCCATGGAACTTGCAATTCTGTTGCATTAGAGAAACTAATTGAGGCTTAAGCTCAAAGTTGTTTGCTCCAATGGCAGGGATAGAGATGCTTCCCCCATAAAAGTCGGGAGTAGGTGCAGTAAAGTCACCCAGCACCTTCCGTGTATTGTTGGCATTGTTGTTTTCAGCTGCCATGTGTTCTTCTTCTTTGAAGAATTCGGTCAGGTCCTCTAAAGAGAGTTGTGCTTTGGCTTCTCTTAGCTTTCTCTTCAAGGTCCTTTCAGGTTCAGGGTCAGCTTCAACAAGAATGCCTTTGTCTTTGCTCCTGCTTATATGAAAGAGAAGAGAACAAGAAAATGTGGAATCCTCTATGTCACAGTATAGAGATTCCTTTAGGTGTCAGAGAAAAGTAGAAGACAGAAGTAGAAAATTCGAACTTGTCAAAGAAGATGGAGTTCAAATTTTTGCATTAAGGAATAGTGTTAGTTCATAAATAGAAGGATGTGATAAGGAGGGAAGTGGTTTTCAAAAATTAAGTAAGAAATTTTGAAAACATTTTGAAAAACACTAATTAATTTTTGAAAACCAAGAGTGAGAAAGAGATCAAGTGATTTTTTTGAAAAAGATTTTGAAATTAAAAATTAAAAAGATTTGATTGAAAACTATTTTGAAAAAGATGTGGTTAAGAAGATATGATTAGTTTTAAAAAAAATGTGATTGAGAAGATATGATTTGAAAAACATTTTAAAAAGATTTGATTTTGAAAATTAAAAACTTGACTAACAAGAAAAGATATGATTCAAACATTAAACCTTTCTCAACAGAAAAGGCAACATACTTGAAATGTTGAATCAAATCATTAATTGATAGTAAGTATCTTTGAAAATAGAAAGAAATTGATTTTGAAAAAGATTTGATTGAAAAATTGATTTTGAAAACATATGATTGAAAAGATATGATTTGAAAAAGATTTGATTTTGAAAAACTTTGAGAACCTGAAAAAAAATTGCATTGAAAAACAGAATCTTCCCCCTTGTGCCATCCTGGCGTTAAACGCCCAGAATGGTGCACATTCTGGCGTTTAACGCCCAAAACTATACCCTTTTGGGCGTTAAACGCCCAACCAGGTACCCTGGCTGGTGTTTAAATGCCAGTCTGTCCTTCTTCACTGGGCGTTTTGAACGCCCAGCTTTTTCTGTGTAATTCCTCTGCTGTATGTTCTGAATCTTCAATTCTCTGTATCATTGACTTGAGAAGACACAAATAAAAAAAATATTTTTGGATTTTTAATAATAAGAACAAATCAAAAATGCAACTAAAATCAAATAACAATGCATGCAAGACACCAAACTTAGCAGTTTGTATACTACTGACACTAACAAAATGAAAATGCATATGAGACACACAAAACACTCAAGTCAATTGAATTCAAAGATCAGAGCACGAAAATTATCAAGAATTACTTGAAAATTCTTAAGACACATGAATGAATGCATGCAATTGACACCAAACTTAAGATGAAACACTAGACTCAAACAAGAAATTTTTGGTTTTTATGATTTTTTTGATTTTTTTTTTGTGTTTTTCGAAAATTAAGTGGAAAAAGATATCAAAATTCTTAATGAGAATTCCAGGAATCAGTGCAATGCTAGTCTAAGACTCCGGTCCAGGAATTAGACATGGCTTCACAACCAGCCAAGCTTTCAAAGAAAGCTTCGGTCCAAAACACTAGACATGACCAAAGGTCAGCCAAGCCTTAGCAGATCACTGCTCCAAAAGCAAGATTGATAAAAATCAACAAGCTCTTGTGATGATAAGTTGAAACCTCGGTCCAATGAGATTAGACATGGCTTCTCAGCCAGCCAGACTTCAACAAATCATCATGAAACTCTAGAATTCATCTTCAAGAATTTCGAAAAAAATAAATACCTAATCTAAGCAACAAGATGAACCGTCAGTTGTCCAAACTGAACAATCCCCGGCAACGGCGCCAAAAACTTGGTGCTGTTGCCGGATCAGAAATTTGGCACTGATGTTACCGGACCAAAAGCTTGCTCAAAACTTGAACAATCCCCGGCAACGGCGCCAAAAACTTGGTGCGCGAAATTGTGATCAATACTTTTCACAACTCTCATAATCCCCGGTCATGAACCCCAAAAACTTGGTAGCTCAATACCATGGCATTACACAATTTCGCACAACTAACCAGCAAGTGCACTGGGTCGTCCAAGTAATAAACCTTACGCGAGTAAGGGTCGATCCCACGGAGATTGTTAGTATGAAGCAAGCTATGGACATCTTGTAAATCTTAGTCAGGCAAACTCATATGGATATGGTGATGAACACAAAAGTAAAGATAAAGATACTTATGTAATTCATTGGTAGGAACTTCAGATAAGCGCATGAAGATGCCTTCCCTTCCGTCTCTCTGCTTTCCTACTGTCTTCATCCAATCCTTTTTATTCCTTTCCATGGCAAGCTTATGTAGGGTTTCACCGTTGTCAATGGCTACCTCCCATCCTCTCAGTGAAAACGTTGCCTATGCTCTGTCACAGCATGGGTAATCATCTGTCGGTTCTCGGTCAGGCCGGAATAGAATCCAGCGATTCTTTTGCGTCTGTCACTAACGCCCCGCCTGCTAGGAGTTTGAAGCACGTCACAGTCATTCAATCATTGAATCCTACTCAGAATACCACAGACAAGGTTAGACCTTCCGGATTCTCTTGAATGCCGCCATCAATTCTTGCCTATACCACGAAGACTCTGATCTCACGGAATGGTTGGCTCGGTTGTCAGGCGATCAACCATGCATCGTGCAATCAGGAAACCAAGAGATATTCACCCAATCGAAGGTAGAACAGAGGTGGTTGTCAGTCACATGTTCATAGGTGAGAATGATGATGAGTGTCACGGATCATCACATTCATCAAGTTGAAGAACAAGTGATATCTTAGAACAAGAACAAGCGGAATTGAATAGAAGAACAATAGTAATTGCATTAATACTCGAGGTACAGCAGAGCTCCACACCTTAATCTATGGTGTGTAGAAACTCCACCGTTGAAAATACATAAGAACAAGAGTGATCATTGGTTTCGGCCCCATAGAGGGAACCAGAAGAACCAAGATCTGATCTCAGATCTAAAGTGATCAAAAGATGAAAATACAATAGTATAATGTCTTACTTATAGAAAACTAGTAGCCTAGGGTTTACAGAGATGAGTAAATGACATAAAAATCCACTTCCGGGCCCACTTGGTGTGTGCTTGGGCTGAGCAATGAAGCAATTTCGTGTAGAGACTCTTCTTGGAGTTAAACGCCAGCTTTTATGCCAGTTTGGGCGTTTAACTCCCATTTGGGTGCTAGTTCCGGCGTTTAACGCTGGAAATCTTGAAGGTGACTTTGAGCGCCGGTTTGGGCCATCAAATCTTGGGCAAAGTATGGACTATCATATATTGCTGGAAAGCCCAGGATGTCTACTTTCCAACGCCGTTGAGAGCGCGCCAATTGGGCTTCTGTGGCTCCAGAAAATCCACTTCGAGTGCAGGGAGGTCAGAATCCAACAGCATCTGCAGTCCTTTTTGGTCTCTGAATCAGATTTTTGCTCAGGTCCCTCAATTTCAGCCAGAAAATACCTGAAATCACAGAAAAACACACAAACTCATAGTAAAGTCCAGAAAAGTGAATTTTAACTAAAAACTAATAAAAATATACTAAAAACTAACTAGATCATACCAAAAACATACTAAAAACAATGCCAAAAAGCGTACAAATTATCCGCTCATCAAGAACATTTCGTACTCTTTGCTCAGTATGTCTATTTTGGTTCTCTTGAATTGGGTAGTCCCTTCATGGGTGACTTGGAGCTTGTCCCAAATTTCCTTTGCTATTTTGCATCTTGATACATTTCAATATTCCTCAAAGCTGATAGCACAGTTGAGCATGTTGACAACTTTGGTGTTGAGCTCTATCTTCTTTTTATCTTCATCATTCCATTCGAACTCTGTCTTAGGAATGACTACACCATCTGCTCCCCTTCTGGTTGGGACTTGGGGACTGATGAGCAGATAATTTATACGCTTTTTGGCATTTTTTTAGATAGTTTTTAGTAGGATCTAGCTACTTTTTAGTATATTTTTATTAGTTTTTATGCAAAAATCATATTTCTAGACTTTACTATGAGTTTGTATATTTTTCTGTGATTTCAAGTATTTTCTGGCTGAAATTGAGGGACCTGAGCAAAAATCTAATTCAGAGGCTGAAGAAGGACTGCTGATGCTGTTGGATTCTGACCTCCCCGCACTCGAAATGAATTTTTTTGAGCTACAAAAACCCAAATGGCACGCTCTTAATTGCGTTGGAAAGTAGACATCCTGGGCTTTCCAGCAATATATAATCATCCATACTTTTCTCGAGTTTAGACGATGCAAACTGGCGTTCAACGCCAGTTTTCTGCCCTATTCTGGCATTAAACGCCAGAAACAAGTTGCAAGCTAGAGTCAAACGCCAGAAACAAGTTACAAACTGGCGTTTAACTCCAAAGAAGGCCTCTACACATGAAAGCTTCAATGCTCAACCCAAGCACACACCAAGTGGGCACAGAAGTGGATTTCTGCATCATTTACTCATTTCTGTAACCCTAGTAACTAGTTTTAGTATAAATAGGACTTTTTACTATTGTACTCACATCTTTTGATCATCCTTGATCTTGGGATCAGGTCTTTGAACCCTTTTTCGATTGTTTCATGTTATTTGGGTGGCATGGCCATTCGGCCATGTCTGGACCTTTATCACTTATGTATTTTCAACGGTAGAGTTTCTACACACCATAGATTAAGGTGTGGAGCTCTGCTGTTTCTCGAGTATTAATGCAAAGTACTACTATTTTCTATTCAATTCATGCTTATTCTTATTTTAAGATATCCATTCGCACATAAGAACATGATGAATGTGATGATTATGTGACACTCATCACCTTCTCACTTATGAACGCGTGATTGACAATCACTTCCGTTCTACATGAAGACAAGCTTGAATGTATATCTCTTGGGTTTCTAATCAATGATTCACATCGACTCCCCTCTGACAATGGGGCATCTGAATCCAAGATTAGAGTCTTCGTGGTATAGGCTAGAATCCATTGGCATCATTCTTGAGATCCGGAAGTCTAAACCTTGCCTGTGGTATTCTGAGTAGGATCTGGGATGGAATGACTGTGACAAGCTTCAAACTCGCGACTATAGGGAATGGTGACAGACGCAAAAGGATAGTAAATCCTGTTCCTACATGATTGAGAACCAACAGCTGATTAGCCATACGATATATGTGCATGGTATTTTTCATCCGAGACGAGCAATCCGACAATTGATTAGCCGTACAGAAATCGTAGAGGACCATTTTCACTGAGAGGACGGGAAGTAGCCATTGACAACGGTGACACCCAACATAATTGCCATAGAAAGGAGTACGAAGGATTGGATGAAGGTAATAGGAAAGCAGAGATTCAGAAGGAATAACGCATCTCCATACACTTATCTGATATTCCCATCAATGAATTACATAAGTATCCCTATCTTTATTTTATGTTTATTTATATTTTAATTATCAAAACTCCATAACCATTTGAATCCGCATGACTGAGATTTACAAGATGACCATAGCTTGCTTCAAGCCGACAATCTCCGTGGGATCGACCCTTACTCACGTAAGGTTTATTACTTGGACGACCCAGTGCACTTGCTGGTTAGTTGTGCGAAGTTGTGAAAAAGAATTGAGATTACAATTGTGCGTACCAAGTTGTTGGCGCCATTGAGATCACAATTTCGTGCACCAAGTTTTTGGCGCCGTTGCCGGGGATGGTTCGAGTTTGGACAACTGACGGTTCATCTTGTTGCTCATATTAGGTAATTTTCTTTTTGTTTCAGCCTTTCTTTTGTTTTCAAAAAATTTTCAAAAGTCTTTCAAAATTTTTCTTCTTTTTCGTTTTTCTAAAAATAATTTTCGAAAAAAATAAAAAAATTAGAAAATCATAAAATCATAAAATCAAAAATATTTTTGTGTTTCTTGTTTGAGTCTAGTGTCAAATTTTAAGTCTGGTGTCAATTGGATCTTTTTAATTTTTCTAAAAAAATTTCGAAAGTTCATGCATGTGTTCTTTATTATCTTCAAGTTGTTCTTGAGGATTTTCTTTGTTTGATCTTTAGTTTTTCTTGTTTTATGTCTTTTCTTGTTTTTCATATGCATTTTTGCATTCATAGTGTCTAAACATAAAAATTTCTAAGTTTGGTGTCTTGCATGTTTTTCTTTTCTTGAAATTTTTTCCAAAATAAGTTCTTGATGTTCATCATGATTTTCAAAGTGTTCTTGGTGTTCATCTTGACATTCATAATGTTCTTGCATGCATCATTTGTTTTAATCCAAAATTTTTATGTGTTGAGTCATTTTGTGATTTTTCTCTTTCCTCATTAAATTCAAAAAAATCAAAAAAATATATTTTCCTTATTTCACTCATAAATTTCAAAATTTTGGGGTTGACTTAGTCAAAATTTTTTAAATAAGTTGTTTCTTGTTAGTCAAGTTAAGATTTCAATTTCAAAAATTTATCTTTTCAAAATCTTTTTCAAAAATTAAATATTTTTCATTTTTATTTCATGTTTTTCAAAAATTTTTTTTAAAAAAATTGATTTTCAAAATCATTTTCTTATCTTTATTTCATAATTTTCGAAAATCTTTACTAACATTAATGTTTTGATTCAAAAATTTCAAGTTTGTGACTTGTCTATTAAGAAAGATTCAATCTTTAAAATTCTAAAATCATATCTTTTAGTTTCTTGTTAGTCAAGTCATCAACTTTAATTTTAAAAATCAAATCTTTTTAATTTCCTTTTCAAATCTTTTTTTCAAAATAAATTTCAATCATATCTTTTCAATCATATCTTTTTCAAATCATATCTTTTTCAAAATTGATTTCAAAAATCTTTTCTAACTTCCTATCTTTTCAAAATTGAATTTCAAATCGTTTTCAACTAACTAATTGAATTTTTGTTTTTTTACTATTTCTTATCTTTTTCAAAACCACTTAACTACTTTTCTCTCTCTAATTTTCGAAAATCACCATCCTCTTTTTCAAAAATCTTTTTACTTAACTAATTGTTTTAACTTTTAATTTTATTCTCATTCTTAATTTTCGAATTCTAACAAAATATTAAAATAAAAATAAAATAATTTTCTTCTCTTAAAATTAAAATTCGAATTTTCTCCTCTCTCATCTCTTTCTATTTATTTATTCATTTACTAACACTTCTCTTCATCTTAAAATTCGAATTCTCTCTTCCTCTCTCTGTGTTTGAATTCTTCTCTTCTCATTCTCCTATTCTTATCTTCTTCTACTCACATAAAGGAATCTCTATACTGTGACATAGAGGATTCCTCTTCTTTTCTGTTCTCTTCTTTTTTCACATGAGCAGGAGCAAGGATAAGAACATTCTTGTTGAAGCAAATCCGGAACCTGAAAGGACTCTGAAGAGGAAGCTAAGAGAAGCTAAAACACAACACTCTGAAGAGGAATTTACTGAAATTTTCGAAAAAGAAGTAGAGATGGCCGAACCCAATAACAATGGTGGAGGTGCAAGGAAGATGCTTGGTGACTACATTGCACCAAATTCCAACTTCCATGGAAGAAGCATCTCAATCCCTGCCATTAGAGCAAATAATTTTGAGCTAAAGCCTCAATTAGTTTCTCTGATGCAACAGAATTGCAAGTTTCATGGACTTCCATCAGAAGATCCTTTTCCGTTCTTAACTGAATTCTTGCAGATCTGTGATACTGTTAAGACCAATGGAGTTGATCCCGAGGTCTATAAGTTTATGCTTTTCCCTTTTGCTGTAAGAGACAGAGCTAGAACATGGTTGGACTCTCAACCTAGAGATAGCCTGAACTCTTGGGATAAGCTGGTCACGACTTTCTTAGCTAAGTTTTTTCCTCCTCAAAAGCTGAGCAAGCTTAGAGTGGATGTTCAAACCTTCAGGCAGAAAGAAGGTGAATCCCTCTATGAAGCTTGGGAAAGATACAAGCAACTGACCAAAAAGTGTCCTTCTGACATGCTTTCAGAATGGACCATCCTGGATATATTCTATGATGGTCTGTCTGAATTGTCTAAGATGTCATTGGACCATTCTGCAAGTGAATCTATTCACCTGAAGAAAATGCCTGCAGAAGCTCAGAAACTCATTGACATGGTTGCAAATAACCAGTTCATGTACACTTCTGAAAGGAATCCTGTGAGTAATGGGACGCCTCAGAGGAAGAGAGTTCTTGAAATTGATGCTCTGAATGCCATATTGGCTCAGAACAAAATGTTAACTCAACAAGTCAATTTGATTTTTCAGAGTTTGAATAGATTGCAAAATGTATCCAACAGTACTAAAGAAGCATCTTTTGAAGAAGAAGCTTATGATCCTGAAAACCCTGCAATAGCAGAGGTGAATTACATGGGTGAAGCTTATGGAAACACCTATAATCCCTCATGGAGAAATCATCCAAAATTCTCATGTAAAGATCAACAGAAGCCTCAACAAGGCTTTAATAATGGTGGAAGAAACAGGTTTAGCAATAGCAAGCCTTCTCCATCATTCTCTCAGCAACAAACAGAGAATTCTGAGCAGAGCCCCTCTAGCTTAGCAAATATAGTCTCTAATCTATCTAAGGCCACTCTAAGTTTCATGAATGAAACAAGGTCCTCCATTAGAAATTTGGAGGCACAAGTGGGCCAGCTGAGTAAAAGAGTCACTGAAACTCCTCCTAGTACTCTCCCAAGCAATACAGAAGAGAATCCAAAAAGAGAGTGCAAGGCCATAACCTTACTTGGTGTGGCCGAACCTAGAGAGGAGGAGGAGGAAGTAAATCCCAGTGAGGAAGACCTCATGAGACCTCCTCTGGACAAAAAAGGAGTTCCTAATTGAGGAACCTAAGGAATCTGAGGCTCATCTAGAGACCATAGAGATTCCATTAAACCTACTTCTGCCATTCATGAGCTTTGATGAATATTCTTCCTCTGAGAAGGATGAAGATATTACTGAAGAGCAAGTTGCTAAGTACCTTGGAGCAATCATGAAGCTGAATGCCAAGTTATTTGGTAATGAGACTTGGGTGGATGAACCCCCTTGCTCACTAATGAACTGAATGACTTGGTTAGGCAGACATTACCTCAAAAGAAACAGGATCCTGGTAAATTCTTAATTCCCTGTACCATAGGCACCATGACCTTTGAGAAGACTCTATGTGACCTGGGGTTAGGCATAGACTTAATGCCACTCTCTGTATTGGAGAAACTGAGTATCTTTGAGGTACAAGCTGCCAAATTCTCATTAGAGATGGAAGACAAATCCATGAAAAAGGCTTATGGACAGGTAGAGGACATGCTAGTAAAGGTAAAAGCCTTTTACATCCCTGCCGATTTCATAATCCTAGACACTGGGAAGGATGAGGATGAATCCATCATCCTTGGAAGACCCTTCCTAGCCACAACAAAAGCTGTGATTGATGTGGACAGAGGAGAGTTGATCCTTCTACCTTGTGTTTAAAACTCAAGGATCTCCCTCTGTAACCATGGAGAGGAAGCAAGAAAAATTTCTCTCAATGCAGAGTTAAACAAAGCCCCCACAGTCAAACTCTAAGTTTGGTGTTGGGAGGCCACAACCAAACTCTAAGTTTGGTGTTGAACCCCCACATTCAAACTCTAAATTTGGTGTTGGAAGGTCCTAACAATGCTCTAAACATCTGTGAAGCTCCATGAGAGCTCACTGTGAAGCTATTGACATTAAAGAAGTGCTTATTGGGAGGCAACCCAATTTTATTTATCTATGTTATTTTCTTTCTTTTAGGTTGATGATCATATGGAGTCACAAAAACAACTGCAAAAATTAAAGAAAAATAAAAACAGCATTAAAAATAGCACACCCTGGAAGAGAAACTTACTATCGTTTAAACGCCAGTAAGGGTAGCAGCATGGGCATTTAACGCCCAATCTGGCACCATTTTGGGCGTTAAACGCAGAAAGAAGCACCAGACTGGCGTTAAACGCCAGAAAGAAGCAACAAACTGGCGTTAAACGCCAGAAACAAGTTGTAGCCTGGCGTTTAACGCCAGGAAAGGAATAAAAGCTGGCGTCTAACGCCAAAAACAAATAGTAGTCTGGCGTTAAACGTCAGGATTGCACACTAAGGGTGTTTACATGCTTAATTGGAGCAGGGATGACAAATCCTTGACCCCTCAGGATCTGTGGACCCCACAGGATCCCCACCTACCCCACCTCTTTCTCTCTCCTACTCACCAATCAAATCACACCCTTTTCCCTATATTCTCTTCACCAATCACCTCCATACCTCTTCCCCAAAAACCCCACTTACCTCACTTTAAAATTCAAACACTTTTCCCTCCCAAACCCACCCAATTCCATTCGGCCACTCTCCCTTTCTTTCCCTATAAATACCCCTCTTCACTCTTTCATTTCCACACATCACAAACACCTTATACCCCCTTGACCGAATTCACTCTCTCCCTCCATCTCCTCCATTCTCTTCTTCTCCCACTTCTTTCTCTCTTCTTTTGCTTGAGACGAGCAAACCTTTTAAGTTTGGTGTGGTAAAAGCATTGCTTTTTATTTTTCCATAACCATTTATGACACCTAAGGCCGAAGAAACCTCTAGAAAGAGGAAAGGGAAGGCAAAAGCTTCTACCTCCGAGTCATGGGAGATGGAGAGATTCATCTCAAAGGTCCATCAAGACCACTTCTATGAAGTTGTGGCTAAGAAAAAGGTGATCCCTATGCAATTCATCTGGAATTGTCATAGAGGAAGACATCCTCATTGAAGAGGACAAGCCCATCACTAAAAAGAGGATGAAGCAAACAAGAAAGCCCACTCATGGACCTCAACAAGAGCATGAGGAATTCCCTCATCAAGAAATTCCTAAAATGCCTCAAGGGATACATTTTCCTCCCCACAACTATTGGGAGCAACTAAGGATAGGAGTACCAAAAGCACTAAGGATGGAGCAACAAAGGCAAGGAAGAGACATTGAGGAGGTCAATCACTCCATAGGATCTTCAAGAAGAAGAACTAGCCGCCATCACTAAGGTGGACCTGTTCTTTAATTTCCTTGTTCTTATTTTTTTCTGTTTTTTGATTTTTATGCTTTATGTGCTATCTATGTTTGTGTCTTCATTACATGATCATTAGTGTCTAGTATCTATGTTTTAAAGCTATGAATAATTCCATGAATCCTTCACCTCTCTTAAATGAAAAATGTGCTTAATTACAAAAGAACAAGAAGTACTTGGATTTCAAATTTTATCTTGAAATTAGTTTAATTATTTTGATGTGGTGGCAATACTTTTTGTTTTCTGAATGAATGCTTGAACAATACATATTTTTGATAGTGAAGTTTATGAATGTTAAAATTATTGGCTCTTGAAAGAATGATGAACAAAGAGAAATGTTATTGATAATCTGAAAAATCATGAAATTGATTCTTGAAGCAAGAAAAAGCAGTGAATAACAAAGCTTGCAAAAAAAATGGCGAAAAAAAAGAGAAAGAAAGAAAAAGAAAAAGCAAGCAGAAAAAGCCAATAGACCTTTAAACTAAAAGGCAAGGGTAAAAAAGATCCAAGGCTTTGAGCATTAATGGATAGGAGGGCCCAAGGAAATAAAATCCAGGCCTAAGCGGCTAAATCAAGCTATGATGAATCCCCTTGTGACTTTCAAGAACTACCACCATATGCCTATGAGCCATGTCCTCAACATAGCCCTCAACCATACTCACAAGCCTCTTTTCACCAAACACCTCCATATGACCATGATCCTTACCCACCATACCAACCACCTTTCGAACCATATGAGTGATACATAGAACCACCCGAATTCCAATGTAATTACTTCCAAGAACCACCTCAATATACACCTCCACACCCTTACCAAGAAGAACCACTTTTCTATCATGAATCCTTTCTCCAAAATAATGAACTCTCCTATCCACCCCAATCTCTAACGGATGAAACCCTTGGTGTTCTTCTTCAAGGGCAAGATGAAATAAAAAGGGATGTGCAATAATTTGTGGCTACCTTGACCGAGGTAGTAAGCCGATTAGCCTCCCAATGCTTGAATATTTAAGGAACTCCCATAGTTACATGTGAAGAATCCAAGGAAGAACATAGCATGAAGGAGAAATTGGAAACTCCGGTGGAAAATGAGGAATGCCACTTTGTATTAGAACAATTGGAGAAGCCTATAATTATAGAAGAAAAGGAAGAAGTTGATTGTCGACTTAGGAGATGCGGAACCTCCATGGGAAGCTAAAATCATAGAAGATTCTTCCAAGAAGGTTAAACTTGTTGTTGAGGAGGAATGTGCACAACCTCCAAAACAATTTTTGAATGAAAACTTGGAGATAATAAAGCAAGAATTGAGTTCCCTTTGTGATGAAGATCATGCATCAAACATTTTTGGTGGTGAATCCTTTGAACATGAAGAACCTTCTCCCGATGAATTAGGAAGCAATGTGGAGGTAGACTTTTCTAATCCTCCCATATATGATTTGAGTTATGAAGAATAGTTGGATGAAATTGATGAACAAAGGATCGAAATTAAAGAAGTTTGTGAAGAGGTGGGAGTGATCAAGGAAAAACATAAGGGAGTGGAGCTTGCAAGGACATTGGAGGCACCTCTCCCCAAGCCATCACCATCCATTCCTTCATTCAAGTGGGTAAATTCCTTATACTTGAGCTTTATTATTTCCTTTGAATATGGTTTGATTGAAACGGATGGTCAACTTAGACATATTTATGGCTTTGAGAGTAAAAAGAAGATGGTTAGTGGTTGGAAACATCATTCTAGGTTCATTATGGTTGCATGTTCAAAGTTTGATTGCAAGGTTTGGTATAGAGCTAGGTTGCTTGGGTCTAGAAGGTTGTTTGGTCACTTGAATGTAAATTCTAAGTTTCTACCACCCGGATGGAACAATGATGATCAACTTAAAGACGGGTGTCAAAACAAAGTGTGCGACCCCGGATCGCACAAGGAGAATCAAATTTGGGAGTCCATGGTTAGTGAAGAACTCCATCAAAGCTTGGAGCTATTAATTTCGAATGATAGAGCTTATTGGGGAACCAAGCATTGGTGGGAGTTCTAAGATGAGTTCAAACACAAGCCGCCTTGATGAGGAGCTCCCCATAAGTCCAACTTAAGGACAATAAATAAAAGTGCTAGGTGGGAGACACCCCACCATGGTAAACTCTTTCCACTATCTTCTAGATTTGATTAATAAGTGATTTGAGTTACCATTGTAGGTAGTTTCATCTTTATATAGTTGTTTTAGTAATTGGTTGCTAGTTTCTTATGGAGCAAACTTTCCTTGTTTATAGTTGAAAACCCTTCAAAAACCAAAAAGATGTTGATAATTTTGTATTTTTGGTTATTTTTGAGTTGCAGGTAGTGTTAGGGAGATTTTTAGCCATTTTTAGTATTTTTGAAAAAAAAATTTCGAAAAAAAAGGGTCGGAGTGCGCGTACGCGCACAGCATGCGTACGCGTCGATGGCACTGCATGACTCTTGGTACATTTTCCAGAGAGTTGTGCTAATTCTGCGCAAACATTAAGCCCCTGGCACAACCTAATGCCCGCGTAAGCGCACTGCGCGCATGCGCGCCGATGGCATAATCCGCAATGCGCGCGCCCGCGCACATGTTGCACACGCGTCCATGATCCCAACTCCGCAAGGCGCGCGTAAGCACGCATGGCGCTTACGCGTCGATTTGCACACTGTTTTTCTCCCTTCTCCTTTCTTCTCCTTTCTTCTTCTTTCTTCCTTTCTTCTTCTTTCTTTCTACCTTTCTTTTTCTTCCTCTCTTGAAAAAAAAATAGTAAAAAAGAATTAATAAAATAAAATAAAAAATAAATAAATAAATAAATAAATAAATAAAATACTAAAAAAAGAATTTTTTTCTCTTTTCTCCCATTTTCTTTTATTGCATTTTCTTATTTTCATTCATTGCATTTTAATTTTGTTTTTATAGCTTGTTGTAATTTTCTCCATTTTTTTAGGTTTCTTATTTTAATAATGGTGTTGAATTTTTCTACTCAATTGTTAAGACTTTCTAGCATTATTTTGGTGCTTCTTGACCTGTTTAATATTGATGGGTGATGAATCTTTTAAAATCTATGCTCAATCTTTCATGACACTTATGTCTTTGTGCATTGATATGAGCTCATATTGTCTCTCATGACCCACTCTTTCTTGTTTGAACTTGATGCTCTATATGCTCTTTATGCTTTGATTTTACTCTTGCATCAAGTATTAGTTGATATGCCTTTGCCTATATTGCTTTCTCACTTACATGCGTAGCTAACATGTAGTTGAGAATCTTACTCTTATTTGGCATTAGCCCCTGCCTATGTTTTATTTGCTTTGATATCTTTGTTATAGGCTTAATTTTATCTCTTTTTCCTTCCTTTTAGGTTGGCCACCAAGAAGGGAGAAAGAAAAGCTTTAAATGGGGCAACAAACAAGTCATCCGCACAACCTTTTCAAGGAGCTCATCAGTTGTAGCAACCCATCCACCTTGCTCTTCGTTGCTGCGCCAAGGACGGTGCAATCTTCAAGTGTGGGGAAGTCGTCCGACCGATCTCCATGGGTAACAATTTTCTTTTTTTCAACACCAATGTTAGCTAGTTGTTGCATGGCATGATAGGTTGCATGTTAGTAAGAATTTGTACATATTTTTACCACTTCTTTGTCATTAGGACTACTTGGTTAGGGCGATGATATCTTTTCCAAGAAACTGTTTTTAGGGCACCCTACCAATTTAAAAAAAAAATCTTTTTTGAACTTGCTTGAAAGAATTTATTTGGGAACATAGTTTTTGAGCTAAGAACACACAAGCTAGTGAGTTTTGAGCCTAATTGCGTGGTTACATCTTATAACCACTTATTTTCCTTCTTGTGTGCATTATTCTATTTCTATGATTGTAATCTTTACTTTGTTTGAGTCTATATGTCCACTATTCCTTGTATTCATGCATTTATATGATTGAGGCCATCATTTCATTAGCTCACCTACCCAAATAGCCTACCTTTTACTCTCCATTGTTAGCCAATTTTGGGCCTATGCTTAACCTACTTGTTCTTAATTTAGCACATTACAAGCCTTAAAGCGAAAAACAAATAAATGTCCTTAATTTGGATCTTTGATTAGCTTAGACTAGTGTGTGTGAGTATCATTCAAGTGTGAAAAAACTTGGGACATTGGTTGGGAAAAAGGGTGTGCTTTTACATTTTGTTGAAAAAATTAGGAATCAAGTACATACTCATGTGTTAATTAAATGTAAAATTATATGCATTGATAGTCTTGAAAGAAAGAGAAAAATTGAGAAAAACAAAAGAAAAGGAAAAAGAAAAAAAATATAAATGTGAAAAACAAAAGAAAAAAAAAGAAAAAGAAAAAAATAATAAAAAGGGACAAAATGCCCCAAAGTGAAGTCCAATAAGAGTCAATGCATAAGTGTTGTGAAATGAAAAAAAAGAAAATGCATGAGTATGTGAAAAAGTGAAGGATGGGTAGTTAGGTTAGTTTTTAATTATATAGGTTGTTATATAGGTTAGGCGGAAAAGTTTAAGCTCATCAAAGATTCAAATTTCAAACTCACTTAACCATATATGATCCTACCTTGACCCTAGCCCCCATTACAACCTATGAAAAGACCTCATGATATATGCATGCATGCATTGAATAATTGTTGATTGTTAGATGAAAAACAAATCTTGGAAAGCATGATTAGGGGAGAATTGAGAGAATTGACCTTATACACTTGAGCGACTAGAGTGCAAACACTTCCGGTGAGGGTTTGATGCTCAATTCCTTGATTCTCGGCTTTCATGAGCGTTCTTCTTGCAAGTTTACTTGAACTTCATTTTGATATTCGAATTGGTAGGATTCATGAATCGTTATATGATCTTGGCCCTACTTGTGCATGTATGACTGGGAGGATTGATTTATTTTTAACTAAGTAGGTAAAAATCATTTTGTATTTAGTTGCATTCTTTTAGATAGGATGCATATAGATAGGTCGCATTGAATAAGTGTCATACCCCTTGTTTCATTCTTGGTTTAGCATGAGGACATGCTAAGGTTTAAGTGTGGAGAGGTTGATAAACCCCATTTGTAGGGTTTATCTTGTGTTGGATTTAGAGAATTTTATCAACCCTTTCTCACATTTATTCAATGAAATAGCATGGTTTTGTATATTCTCCTTTAATTGTGCTTAAGAGTGAAAATATGCTTTTTAGGTCTTAAAATAGCTAAATTTAATTTACCTTGATTCCATTAGATGCCTTGATATGTTTGTTAAGTCATTTCAGATTTAGGAGGCAAATATTGGATCAAGGGAATGAAGAAAAAGCATGTAAAGTTGGAGAACTCATGAAGAAATGATGGAACCAAAAGCTGTCAAGCCTGACCTCTTCGCACTTAATTGACCATAACTTGAGCTACAGAGGTCCAAATGATGCGGTTCTAGTTGGGTTGGAAAGCTAACATTCGGGACTTCGAAATGATATAAGATTTGCCATAGTTGCTATAGGTATAAGGATGCGTACGGGCCACTGGTGCACGTGATTCACTTCATGCAAACTCGTGGCTAGCGAATTCACAAGCCTTGTGGGCCCAATCCAACTCATTTATGATGCTATTTAACCCAAGGGTTGAAGGAGGAAAGGAGCAATTAGTTACCATTTAGTTTAGTTTAGTTTTCACATGTTTTTAGTTAGTTTCTAGAGAGAGAAGCTCTCTCTTCTCTCTAGAATTAGGATTAGGTTTAGTTCTTAGATCTAGGTTTTCATTCATGATTTCTTCTACTTCTTCTTCCCAATTCCTTGTTGTTGCAATCATCATTCTTCTATTCTTTTGTTGTAATTTTCTTTATATTGTTCTTATACTTTGTTGTAGATCTACTCTGGTCTCTTCTACTTTTTTCCAATTCCATTTGAGGTAATTCATAATAATTGTGTTCCTTTTGATTGTTATTGTTGATTTCTTACATTCAATTGTTGTTAGATTATACTCTTATTATCAATTTACTATGCTTTTCCTTTGTACCTTCCAAGTGTTTGATGAAATGCTTGGTTGGATTTTAGTATAGATTTTATTCCTCTTGGCTTGGGTTGAGTAATTAGTGACACTTGAGTTATCTAATTCCTTTGATGATTGATAATTAGAGGTTGCTAATTGACTTGAATGTCACTAAAGCTAGTCTTTCATTATGATTAGGCTAGGACTTGTAGAATCAAGTTAATTCATCCACTTGACTTTCCTCCATGGTTAGGGGTTAACTAAGTGGGAGCAATGAACAATTCTCATCACAATTGATAAGGATAACTAGGATAGAACTTCTGGTTCTCATACCTTACCAAGAGCTTTCATAGTTGTTAGTTTATTTTCATTGCCATTTACATTTCATGCCTCTTATTAAAACTCCAAACATAACTCATAACCAATAACAAGGACACTTTATTGCAATTCCTAGGGAGAACGACCCGAGATTTGAATACTTCGGTTTATAATTTTAGGGGTTTGTACTTGTGACAAAAAATCTTTTGTATGAAAGGATTGATGTTGGTTTAGAAACTATATTGCAACGAGGATTCATTTGTGAATTCTAGACCATACAAAAATCCAGTCATAAAAAGCTGTCCCTAACCATGTGCTTGTGGCATGAAGGTCCAAGTGAAAAGCTTGAGACTGAGTGGTTAAAGTCATGATCCAAAGCAAAAAGAGTGTGCTTAAGAACTCTGGAAACCTCTAACTGGGGACTTTAGCAAAGCTGAGTCATAATCTGAAAAGGTTCACCCAATTATGTGTCTGTGGCATTTATGTATCCAGTGGTAATACTGGAAAATAAAGTGCTTAGGGCCACAACCAAGACTCATAAAGTACCTGTGTTCAAGAATCAACATACTAAACGACGAGAGTCAATAACACTATACAAAATTCCGAGTTCCTATAGATGCCAATTATTCTGAATTTCAAAGGATAAAGTGAGATGCCAAAACTGTTCAGAAGCAAAAAGCTACTAGCCCTGCTCATCTAATTGGGACTAAGTTTCATTGATATTGTGAGATTTATTGTATTCTCTCTTCTTTTTATCCTATTTTGTTTTCAGTTGCTTGGAGACAAGCAACAATTTAAGTTTGGTGTTGTGATGAGCGGATAATTTATACGCTTTTTGCCATTGTTTTTAGATAGTTTTTAGTAGGATCTAGCTACTTTTTAGTATATATTTATTAGTTTTTATGAAAAAATCATATTTATGGACTTTACTATGAGTTTGTGTGTTTTTCTGTGATTTCAGGTATTTTCTGACTGAAATTGAGGGACCTGAGCAAAAATCTGATTCAGAGGCTGAAAAAGGACTGCTGATGTTGTTAGATTCTGACCTCCCTGCACTCGAAATGAATTTTTTCGAGCTACAGAAACCCAAATGGCACACTCTCAATTGCGTTGGAAAGTAGACATCCAGGACTTTCCAGAAATATATAATAGTTCATACTTTGCTCAAGTTTAGACGATGCAAACTGGCGTTCAACACCAGCTTTCTGCCCTAATCTGGAGTTAAACGCCAGAAACAAGTTGCAAGCTAGAGTCAAATGCCAGAAACAAGTTACAAACTAGCGTTTAGCTCCAAAGAAGGCCTCTACACGTGAAAGCTTCAATGCTCAACCCAAGCACACACCAAGTAGGCCCAGAAGTGGATTTCTGCATCATTTTCTCATTTCTGTAACCCTAGTAACTAGTTTTAGTATAAATAGGACTTTTTACTATTGTACTCACATCTTTTGATCATCCTTGATCTTGGGATTAGGTCTTTGAACCCTTTTTCGATTGTTTCATATTATTTGGGAGGCATTGCCATTCGGCCATGTCTGGACCTTTATCACTTATGTATTTTTAACGGTGGAGTTTCTACACACCATAGATTAAGGTGTGGAGCTCTGATGGAGTGCAGAAGCTGGTGAATTAAAAATTTATTAAAATGGTTACGTTGCAAGTATAGTTCTTAACTCACCAAAAATTTGCCTATCAATTTAGAAATATGTCACTGAAAGTTTAAATTAAAATTACTGGGAGTTTTAAGTCCCAGGTCGTCTCCCAACGAGTTGCAGAAAAATGTGCTGTTTTATTAATCAGATATTCCAAAAAGAGTTGAGCTAAGTAAATTGGGATTTAAATTGAGGAATTTTAAATAATAAAAATAAGAGGCCTTGACTGGGAATTGATTGGTTAGAATTTCTATCATTGATGGTGTGATTGTAAGATTAATTTATAATTAATAGTTGTTCTGTTTGGTTATCCCTTACTAGGTAAGAGAAAGTCAAACAAGTAGAAATGCCAGATCTGTTCACAAGTTGCAACCCACTTAGTTCAAAGGGATTGGCGTCGGTGACAGGATAGCAATCCAACATTTAACCCAATTACAAATTTTTCTTTCAATCCTTCCAACTCAAGAGTTCCTTTTAATCAACTCCCCATCAAGTAATGAAACTACTCACGCATTGTAAATAAAGAATCCATGGCACATGAAAGGGAATTAAAAGAAGACATGATTATTGGAATGGAATTTAAATTAAAAAGAAATAATCCTTGCATTAATTAATCATAAAAATATCTGAATGACAAAATTGAACATAACAAAAAACATGGAAGAATAAAACCAAGTTAAGAGAACAAACTAGAGTGATGAAGTCTTGATGAGGAAAATAACTCTTCTCAATGTTCCAATGCTAAGATCAATTGAAAATTAAAATTCTTAAAACTAGAGAGAAAAAAAACTAAGAGAGTCAAAAACTAGATCTAAACTACTTAATGAATGTTTTCTCTGTTGTTTCTGCATATTCTCTGACTCTAGTCTGCTGTTCCGGGCCGAAAATTAGGCCGAAATAGGGTCCAAAATCGCTGGTTTCAGATTCTGCAGTTTATGCAGATCGCGCATGTCACGCGATCGCGTCGTCCATGCGGACGCGTCGCTGGCGCTTTTCCTTTTCACGCGTTCGCGTCGTCCACGCTACCGCGTTGCTTGTGCTTTCCAATCCACACGGCCGCGCAAACCATGCGGCCGTGTCACTGCGATTTGCGCTCCTTCGCGCGGTCGCGTGAGCCATGCGACCGCGTCACTTTTCGCTGGTTATCTCCTCAAACTCTTGTGTTCCTTCTATTTTTGCTAGCTTCCTCTCCAATCTCCGTCTCATTCATGCCCTATAAAGCCTGAAACGCTTGACACACAGATTACGGCATCGAATGGAATAAAGGAGAATTAAAATTAAATAATTAAAGTCTCTAGGAAGCAATTTTCAAACATGTAATAAATTCAGGAAGGAAATCTAAATGCATGCTAAATTGATGAATAAGTGGGTAAGGATCACGACAAAACCACACAATTAAACACAATATAAACTATAAAATAGTGGTTTATCAACCTCCCCACACTTAAACATTAGCATGTCCTCATGCTAAATTGAAGGAGACAAGGAAATAAGTATGAACATGCAGAAACTCATGAAATGCAATGCAATCCTACATACATAAATAAATGCAACTATATGATTATTATCCACTTGATCAAAAGTAAATAAGCCCTTCAAAACAATTACAAATCAAATTCCACTAATTCTATCATCATATAATAAAACCGATAAAAGTGCAAGAAGATAGCTTATGAAGGCTGGAAACATGAAAATTCAAGCATTGAACCCTCACTGATAATGTATGTACGTTCTAATCTCTAGTGTATAGGGTAATCACTCTATTCTTCTCTAGTCATGCTTTCTAACTTTTGTTTTTCTCCTAACCAATCAACAACAGTTAATATACCAATGCAAACATCATGAGGTCTTTTCAGGGTTGTAATGGGGCCAAGGTGCAGGTAAGTATATACATATGGCTAAGTGAGCTTTATAAATTGAATCTTTAATTAACCTAAGCTCTCACCTAATATACATATATTCTATATACTTTTAAATTCATGCCTAGCTACCCATAATTCCCTTTTTCAACCCATACTCATGTTTCAACCTTGTATTTTAATTATATCATACGTGCATTGATCTTTGAATTCTGAATTTAACATTGGGGTAATTTTGTCCCCTTATTTATTGAATTTTTTTATTTTTTTATTTTTTTGAATAAATAAAGCTTATCAATGCACATAGATTTTTCATTTTTATATTTTCACATGAGTGGGTATCCAAATTTCCTTTAAATTTTCATGACACATTCCCTTAACAACTTCTGTTCCCACAATTTCCCATACTTAACTAGCACACACAATTCTATCTTAAGCTAACCAAAGATTCAATTTGGGATATGCAATTGTTTTTCAGCTTAAGGTTAGTAATGTGGTGAAATATAGAACAAATGGGGTTTTAAAAGCTCAAAGTGGTTAACAAGGGTAATTGAAAAGGGTAGGCTTGATTTGGATAAGTGAGTTTAAACAAATAATGGCCTCAATCATGTGCAAGCATGTAAATATAATAAATATTGGACATATAAGATAAAACAAAATATAGATTACAATCATAGAGAAGTAAACACACAAGAATAAAATAATTATGGTTAAATAGTGTAACCATACATAAAGGCTCAAATCTTTCACAGGTTGTGTGTTCTTTAGCTCAAACATCATGTTCCAAATACAACTCAAGCAGATTTATCATAAAAACTTTGAAAAAAATTAGTGAAATTTTGTTCCAAAGATAGATTTTTTTAAAAGAAACTTATTGTCTTTTCAATCAAGTAGAACATGCATGCAACTATCCTAACCTATGCAATTTATTCTATTCTATAAAAGAAAGAAAAAATCTAACTAAAATATCCTAATTATTGGTGTCAGAGAAGAGAATTTACCTCCGGAAGTCAGGTACTGACTGACCTCCCCACACTTAAGGCTTTGCACCGTCCTCGGTGCCATCTGTTAGGAACAGGGGTGGGCTGGTGGCAGTATCTCCACAGTCGGGACCAGTATGGCTCCCGGTGCTGGTAAAAGAAGTGGAGTCCGGGGTGTCTGAGTCTCTGAAGCGTCCCTTGAGTAGCTCCTTGAGGTGTTTGAATCGGCGCTCGTTACGGCGCTCTCTCATCTTTGCTTTTTGTTCATGCTGATCCAACTTTTCAAGTATCTGCTGGAGTACTTTCTCAGTGGTAGATGCTTGTGGTGTTGAAGAAGGAATATCTTCAACCGGCTCAGTAAGCTGGCTTGTAGTGGCTGCTGAAAGTCTGAGGTATTTCCCATTAGGGACATATTGATCATCCCGTGGAAGCATGACTTTGGTGTCCCCAGCTCTGCAAGAGACTCCGGCTGTGGAGACAAGATTTGAGACCAAGGCGGGGAAAGGTAAGTTGCCCGCGATTTGTACATGCTCCATAGCATGCCGGATGTGTCTTGAGAGATTCAGAGGTTGCTCTGTAAGGATGCACCATAGTAGAACAGCCATGTCCGCAGTGAAGGAGGACTCATGAGTGCTTGGAAAGACGTAATGGGACATGATCTGTCCCCATATGCGAGCCTCCAAGGTAAGTACGGAAGCCAAGATTCCCTTAGGGCGGTTGCGGTGGTATCCGTAGATCCAACGACTGCCAGGTAAAGCAATGACTCTGAGAACGGATTCCAGTCAAATTGGTATCTTTGGCGCTGAAGGGTGGCTTCTTGAAAAGCGTCTATTCCTTCTGGAATAGGGGAAAGACTCAGAACTTGCTGAATGGCCTCTTCTGTAATAGGGACTTGCTTCTGCCGGACATAAACAGACTACAGGGTTGGTATATAGAAGTTGGAGTAGAACTCAACTACCCAAGAAAGATTGACCTGCCTTGGCTGTCTCCGTACGAAACCCCATTGTCTTCGCTCAATTTGTGGCTCAACAAAGGTGGCAATATTGGGCGGGAGGATGAGAAGGTATTCATTGTTATAGTTCCTTTCTGCTAGGATAGGGAACATCTGCTCACAGTAGCGATTGGGAAATCGTGCAGTGTCCTTTGCTGGAAAGGCTTTCTCTTTGTCGTCAACCTTTATTATCCTCTTAACTCTTTTTGTTGAGGGCTTGACTGTGGTTGAAGAAGGCTCTGCCACTAATGCTCTTTTAGTTCCTCTTCTTGCTGATGGTTTGGAAGTAGCTTTCTCTTGTCCTTTCTTGGTGGCCATCCTGAAAGAAGGGAAGAGAAAGAAAATTAAATTCATAGAGATAGAGCAAGGAAGAGGGTATTGTAAGTGATAGTCAATGCACAATAAAGATAAATGGCATGAACACATGGTCTGGATTACATGTGAAAAGCTCATCAATGAAATATAGCAAGTGCATTTAGGACAATGGAATGCAAGAGGTTTATTGGCATGCAGGCAAAGGCATGAGTAGCATATATCAAACATTCAATGTCCAAGTTAGGTTACCATTTGTAACAAACTAACTATCACGGTTGTATTGACAATTAAATTTAAATAATAAAATATGAAAGGGAATTTGTGAAAAGCAAGCATTGCAGAGTAGAGTAAAGTAATATAGAAAAGTGCATAGTGCTATATGGGCTTTTTCACAAATACATGGCATGCATGGTAAACAAGATATAAAAAGTATGGAATTGAACATGCAAGCAATCCCTTAAATAGGAGAAAAATAATTGTCAAATAATTTGCAATAATCCACAAGCATATAATGAGGAATGATGACTCAAAAGGTTTCTAACACCATGTAAAAGAAGAAGAAGGAAAAATAAAGATGTGAAAAGAAAAAGAAAATAAAAGAAAATAATAATATATATACATACTATAATAAGAATGATAGAAAAGAAAAGAAGGAAGAAGAAGGTAAAACCTTGTTAATGGTGGTGAGAGAGAGAGAAAGTGAAAGGTGAGGTAGAAGGGGAAAGGGAGAAAGAAGAAAGAAGGGGGAAAAGAAAAAGTAGGGTTTGGAGAAGAGAAAGATAAGGTAAGTTGGCTATTGGGTGAGCTGTGCGGCGCATGCGACGTGGCCGCGGAAGGCACGCGTTCGCGTGGATGCGCTTAGGAAGGGGGCGCAATCGCGTCGGTCACGCGGTCGCGTGACCTACATTGTGCTGCTGGCGCGAGTGCAGCCTCGCTCCAGCACAACTCTCTGTTCAATATAATTCAATTGCCAAATTAAGGTGACGCGATCGCGTGGGTAATGCGATCGCGTGAGTGTGCATCAGAAGTTAATTGACGCGACCGCGTCGCCAGGATTGTGCTTCCAGCACCACTCTCGCACAATATAGCATTGTGCACCCTTTTACGTCGAAAATGCAGGGCACGCGGTCGCGTGGGAGGCCATGATTTCCATGCGACGCGGTCACGTGGAGTAAATTGTGCCTTTGGAAGACTCCAGCGCTGCTCCTGCGAAACTTTCTGTTCATTTTTATTTTTCTTCATCCCCCTGCCACGCGTCGTGGCGATCGCGTCGCGCGGCGAATTTTTTTTTTTAGAAAGATAAAGACATGTAATTGAAAGAGCACGAAAGCACTAATAAGAGAATAGTTATTTAAAGAAGAAAAACTAAAAGTGAAGAAAAGAACGATCATACCGCGGTGGGTTGTCTCCCACCAAGCACTTTGCTTTAACGTCGTAAGTTGAACGCTCCACTAGCTCAATCTATTGCTATGTAGGATCTTCCAGGCGGAAGATCTCAAGCTCCTTGCTCTTCTGCACGTTCTCACCATGGTATAGCTTCAGACGGTGTCCATTAACCTTAATAAGTTCAAACTTAAAGGATGGCTTAGGTGATAAACTCCGTTCGGTTCAGCCTTCTCTATTCTGTATGGACCTTCCCATTTTGATCTCAACTTGCCGGACATGAGCCTCAGTCGAGATTTGTAAAGGAGAACAAAATCTCCAGGTTGGAACTCTCTCTTCTTGATTTTTGATCATGCACAGCTTTCATCTTTTCCTTGTATATTCTGGAGTTTCATAAGCTTCTAGGCGAAGGTTCTCCAGTTCCTGCAGTTGTAACTTTCTTTCAGCTCCAGCATTCTCAATCCCCATGTTGCACTCTTTAACTGCCCAGAAGGCTTTGTGTTCGATTTCAACTGGGAGATGACAAGCTTTTCCATAAACTAAGCGGAAGGGACTCATCCCAATGGTGTCTTGTATGCTGTTCTATATGCCCACAGTGCATCTTGTAGTCTCGTGCTCCAGTCTTTTCTGTGAGGCTTTACTATCTTTTGCAAGATACGTTAATTTCTCTGTTTGACACCTCGGGTTGCCCATTAGTTTGGGGATGGTAAGCTGTTGCAACTTTATGGATTATCCCATGCTTCTTCATCAATCTGTTAGTCTCCTGTTACAAAAATGGGTGCCTTGATCGCTCACGATCGCTCGTGGTGATCCAAAGCGGCATATAATATGGTTTCTCACAAAGGAAACAACAGTGTTAGCATCATCAGTGCGGGTAGGAATTGCTTCCACCCATTTGGAAACATAATCTATAGCTAACAATATATAAAAATATCCACTAGAATTTGGAAATGGACCCATGAAGTCAATGCCCCAAACATCAAAAATTTCACAGAAAAGCATATATTGTTGAGGCATCTCATCCCTCTTGGATATGTTACCAAATTTCTGGCATGGGTGACAAGATTTACAAAACTCAGCAGCATCTCTAAAAAGAGTAGGCCACCAGAATCCACAGTCTAAGATTTTCTAGCTATTCGTTGAGGGCCAAAATGTCCTCCACTTCAGATGAGTGACAGGCTTCTAAAATAGACTGGAATTCTGATTGAGGTATACAACGTCTAATTATCTGGTCAGCGCCACATCTCCATAAATATGGGTCATCCCATATATAATATTTAGACTCGCTTTTCAGCTTGTCTCTTTGATGTTTAGAAAAATGTGGAGGAAATGTGCGGCTAACTAAATAATTAGCAATAGGTGCATACCAAGGGACTACTTCAGATACTGCTTGTAGGTTGTCAAAAGGAAAATTATCATCTATAAGAGTAGAATCATCCTTAATATGTTCAAGGCGACTCAAGTGGTCTGCAACTAAATTTTGATTACCACTCCTATCCTTGATTTCTAAATCAAACTCTTGTAACAGCAGTATCCAACGTATAAGTCTTGGTTTGGATTCCTTTTTAGCCAATAGGTACTTTAGAGCTGCATGGTCCGAATACACTACTACCCTAGTACCAAGTAAATAAGCCCGGAATTTATCCAGAGCAAAAACAATAGCGAGTAGCTCTTTCTCAGTAGTAGTATAATTGGACTGGGCAGTGTCTAAAGTCTTAGATGCATAGGCAATAACAAAAGGATTTTTACCTTCACGTGAGCCAGTGCTGCTCCTACTGCATGGTTGGAAGCATCGCACATGATTTCAAATGGCTAGCTCCAATCGGGTCCTCTCACAATTGGAGCTTGAGTTAGAGCAGTTTTTAGCTTATCAAATGCTTGTTTGCAATCCTCACTGAACTCGAACTCAATATCCTTTTGTAGTAATCTGGATAAGGGAAGTGCCACCTTACTAAAGTCCTGAATAAATCTCCTGTAGAAACCTGCATGGCCAAGGAACGAACGGACTTCCCTCACAGAGGAGGGGTAAGGTAAACTAGAAATAACATTCACCTTTGCTGGTCTACAGAAATGCCATTATTAGATACCACATGTCCCAATACAATCCCTTGCTTTACCATAAAGTGGCATTTTTCGAAATTCAATACAAGGTTTGTATTAATATATCTATCTAATACTCTAGATAATCCATCTAAGAAAAGGTTAAAAGAATCACCATAAACGCTAAAATCGTCCATAAAAACTTCCACACAGTCCTCAATAAGATCAGAGAAAATACTCATCATGCACCTTTGAAAAGTAGCTGGTGCATTGCACAAGCCAAAGGGCATTCTTTTATAAGCATAGGTCCAAAAGGACATGTAAAGTAGTCTTTTCCTGATCTTCAGGAGCTATATGAATCTGGAAATAACCTGTGTAACCATCTAAAAAGCAATAATGTGATTTACCTGACAGGCGATCCAGCATTTGATCAATGAATGGAAGTGGATAGTGATCCTTACGAGTAGCTTGGTTGAGACGTCTGTAATCAATGCAGACTCTCCAAGCATTCTGAACTCTAGCTGCTATGAGCTCTCCATGCTCATTTTTCACTGTAGTGACTCCGGACTTCTTGGGCACCACTTGCACTGGGCTTACCCATTCACTATCTGAAATGGGATATATGATACCGGCCTCCAATAGTCTGGTCACTTCCTTTTTGACAACTTCCAAGATGGTGGGATTCAATCTTCTTTGTGGTTGACGGACAGGTCTTGCTCCCTCTTCTAAAAATATTCTGTGCTCGCATATTTGAGGGTTGATTCCCACTATATCTGCCAAACTCCACCCTATTGCCTTCTTATGCTTCCTCAACACATCAAGTAGCTGTTCTTCTTGTTGAGAAGTCAGTTCTCTTGCAATAATAACCAAAAGCTTCTGCTCATCCTCAAGGTAAGCATATTTGAGATGTGGAGGGAGAGGTTTCAATTCTAACTTTTGATCATGGACAGGCTCTGGGTTATCTGGGGCTTGTGAAAATGGCGAAGTGTCCTCATTGTCAGTTAAGAAGGTCCCCACACTTGGACCTTGTCCAGTGTGCCTCTCTTCAAACTCTTCTTTTTGAACTTCAGCCACACTTTCGTCTATGACATCACACTAGAAGATAGAACGATCTTCTGAGGGATTGTCAATGACTCCATTCAGATTGAAGATTACTATGCGGCCATCTATTTCAAAGGAGTATTGATGAGCGGATAATTTATACGCTTTTTGGCATTATTTTTAGTATGTTTTTGGTATGATCTAGTTAGTTTTTAGTATATTTTTATTAGTTTTTAGCTAAAATTCACTTTTCTGGACTTTACTATGAGTTTGTGTGTTTTTCTGTGATTTCAGGTATTTTCTGGCTGAAATTGAGGGTCCTGAGCAAAAATCTGATTCAGAGACTGAAAAGGACTGCAGATGCTGTTGGATTCTGACCTCCCTGCACTCGAAGTGGATTTTCTGGAGCTACAGAAGCCCAATTGGCGCGCTTTCAACGGCGTTGGAAAGTAGACATCCTGGGCTTTCCAACAATGTATAATAGTCCATACTTTGCCCAAGATTTGATGGCCCAAACCGGCGTGGCAATTCAGCCTCAGAATTTCCAGCGTTTAACGCTGGAACTGGCATAAAACTTGGAGTTAAACGCCCAAACTGGCATAAAAGCTGGCGTTTAACTCCAGAAAAGTTCTATACACGAAAATGCTTCATTGCTCAGCCCAAGCACACACTAAGTGGACCCAGAAGTGGATTTTTACGTCATTTACTCATTTCTGTATACCCTAGGTTACTAGTTTACTATTAATAGGATCTTTTGACATTGTATCTGTACCTCATGACACTTTACACGTTTCTTTGTGTACCTTCTACGGCATGAGTCTCTAAACCCCATGGTTGGGGGTGAGGAGCTCTGCTGTGTCTTGATGGATTAATGCAATTACTACTGTTTTCCATTCAATCATGCTTGCTTCCATTCTAAGATATTACTTGTTCTTAAACCGGATGAATGTGATGATCCGTGACACTCATCATCATTCTCAACTATGAACGTGTGCCTGACAACCACCTCCGTTCTACCTTAGATTAAGTAGATATCTCTTGGATTCTTTAACCGGAATCTTCGTGGTATAAGCTAGAACGGATGGCGGCATTCAAGAGAATCCGGAAGGTCTAAACCTTGTCTGTGGTATTCTGAGTAGGATTCAATGATTGAATGACTGTGACGAGCTTCAAACTCCTGAAGGCGGGGCGTTAGTGACAGACGCAAAAGAATCACTGGATTCTATTCCGGCCTGATTGAGAACCGACAGATGGATAGCCGTGCCGTGACAGGGTGCGTTGAACATTTCCACTGAGAGGATGAGAGGTAGCCACTGACAACGGTGAAACCCTTGCATACAGCTTGCCATGGAAGGAGCCATGCGTGTTTGAAGAAGAAGACAGTAGGAAAGCAGAGATTCAGAAGATGAAGCATCTCCAAAACCTCAACCTATTCTCTATCACTACAAAACAAGTACTTATTTCATGTTCTTTTACTTTTCACAATCAATCCGGATAATTATTAATATCATGACTAAGATTTACAAGATAACCATAGCTTGCTTCAAGCCGACAATCTCCGTGGGATCGACCCTTACTCACGTAAGGTATTACTTGGACGACCCAGTGCACTTGCTGGTTAGTTGTGCGGAATTGCAAAAGTGTGATTGCAATTTCGTGCACCAAGTATGTCCCTGAAAAAGCATCCAATTTGAATTTTGATGTCTTCAGGAATGGTCTTCCAAGTAGGATTGATGATGGCTTATCTGAATCATTATGGGGCATCTCCAAGATATAAAATCAGTGGAAAATGTGAGCCCTTTAATGTTCACCAAAACATCTTCAGCAACTCCAGCAACTGTAATAATGCTTTTATTTGCTAACACAAAACGAGCTGCCGACCTTTTTAAGGGAGGGAGCCTTAAAACATCATATATATACAAAGGCATTATACTGACACATGCTCCTAAATCACACATGCAATCATAAATTACTATACCACCAATAGTACAACTAACTATGCAAGGACCTGGATCACTACATTTTTCAGGTAATCCTCCCATTAAAGCAGATATAGAACTACCTAAAGGAATAGTTTCTAATTCAGTAATTTTATCTTTATGGATACATAAGTCTTTTAGAAACTTTGCATATTTAGGTACCTGCTGAATAACATCAAAAAGGGGAACAGTTATCTCAACCTTTTTGAATATTTCTACCATTTTAGGATCAGGTTCCAACTACTTTCTAGGCTTCCTTGCAAGTTGTGGAAATGGAATGGGAGTAGTGTTTTCTGTGGTGCCTGCACCTTTTTGTGCCTCTTCCTGTGGTTGAGCTATCTCTTCTTCAGCTATATCCTGTATATCCTCTTCCTCTTCAACATCTTCGATTTCTACCACCTCTTCAGCTGAGGCGTATTCTGGTGAGCTTGGTTCCTCCTGACTCCTCTCCTGTAGTGTGGTTCCGGACCTCAGGGTGATGACATTAATTCCTCCCTTTGGATTGGGTAATGGTTGAAAGGGGATTCCAGTGGTGCTTGAAGGTTGGTTACTAGAATTTTGTGTTGAACCAAGTTGTGTCATAAAAGCTTGTAGAGTAGAGGTGAAGCCATTCAAACTGGCGTTAATACTATTCACGATGGTATTTTCCATGGCCAGTTGTCTTTTCTCAAAAGCTTGTAATAATTCTTCATTAGAAGATACAGAAGAATGAGTAAATTGAGAGGTTTGCTGCTGATTGTTCGGTGGTCCTTGGTTTTGCCTCAGGTGAGGTGCTCGGTATGGTTGACTTTGCTGCCTGTTGTTGTAATTATTCCACCTCTGATTTCCCTGATTATCTCTGCCTCCCCTATTATTGTTATCCCTCCAATTCTGGTTTGAATTGCCCTGCCATCCATGGTTATTATTTCCACTTTGATTGTACCCTTGGTTGGGGCAGTCATAGAAGTTATGAGTGGATGCCACCATGTTGTCTTCTTGTTGGAGCTGCGGGCATTCATCAGTGTAATGGCTGTAATCAGCACAAATTCCGCAAATTCTTTGTGGAACTAGTTGTTGGTTTTGCTGCGGTTGAGTTTGCTGAGCTTGTTGATTTAACTGCATTTGCTTCAGCAGGTTGGTCATTTCACAGATGCTTCAATTTAGAGCAGCAGTCTCTATGCCAGAAGATACTTCTGCAACGGCCTTTGAACGGCCTTGCTTCTGTCTGTGGTTCCGAGTAGATTCAGCTAAATCACTGATCAATTGCCAAGCTTCATCAGTGGTCTTGTACTTCTTCATAGACCCATTGCTGGCACTTTCCAATGTGGTCTTATCTTGGGGTCTCATACCTTGTGTGACATAGCTGAGTAGCACGATATTGTCAATCATGTGGTGGGGGCATGCTTCCAGAAGATTATTGAAGCGCTCCCAGTATTCAAAGAGAGTCTCATTGTCATCTTGAACAATTGTAGAGATATCCTTCCTCAGTTTATCAGTAACTTCAGATGGGAAGAATTTCTCCAGGAACTCCTTTCTGAGTGTATCCTAGTTGGATACATTTGCTAGAGGTTGAGTGTAGTACCACTCTCTTGCTTTTCCCTCAAGAGAGAACGGAAAAGCTTTCAGCAGAATTGAAGTTTCATCAGCGCCATCACGCCTGACAGTAGAACAGGCTGCCTAAAAATCTCTCAAGTGCTTGATAGGCTCTTGAGCAGGTAAGCCATGAAACTTCGGCATCAAATTTAGCAGTGCGGTCTTTATTTCAAAATTCGTAGCTACCGCTGGATGATGCGCTTGAAACGGTTGCAGTGTAAAATCAGGAGCTCCTTCCTCCTGAATGGTGATTCTTCTAGCTGCCATATTTTCTGCACATAAAACAACCGAATCAGTAGAACACGGGCTGGTTTCTTCCTCAGATTCACTTTCAGATCCGCCCTCAGAGCGGACTAACCTACGCTGTTCTCGCCTTATTCGTGAAATTGTTCTTTCAATTTCAGGATCGAATATTAGCAAGCGCGGATCAGGAAGTGAACGTGTCATTTGACAGAAGAAACACGCAGCTCATAGTAGCAAAATTAAAGAAAATGCAAATAAATAAATTCTAATTAATAAAATAAGCACTCTATTGCAACTCCCCGGCAACGGCGCCAAAAATTGATGAGGTGCAGAAGCTGGTGAATTAAAAATTTATTAAAATGGTTACGTTGCAGATATAGTTCTTAACTCACTGAAAATCTGCCTATCAATTTAGAAATATGTCACTGAAAGTTTAAATTAAAATTATTGGGAGTTTTAAGTCCCAGGTCGTCTCCCAACGAGTTGCAGAAAAATGTGCTGTTTTATTAATCAGATATTCCAAAAAGAGTTGAGCTAAGTAAATTGGGATTCAAATTGAGGAATTTTAAATAATAAAAATAAGAGGTCTTGACTGGGAATTGATTGGTTAGAATCTCTATCATTGATGGTGTGATTGTAAGATTAATTTATAATTAATAGTTGTTCTGTTTGGTTATCCCTTACTAGGTAAGAGAAAGTCAAACAAGTGGAAATGCTAGATCTGTTCACAAGTTGCAACCCACTTAGTTCAAAGGGATTGGCGTCAGTGACAGGATAGCAATCCAACATTTAACCCAATTACAAATTTTTCTTTCAATCCTTCCAACTCAAGAGTTCCTTTTAATCAACTCCCCATTAAGTAATGAAACTACTCATGCATTGTAAATAAAAAATCCATGGCACATGAAAGGGAATTAAAAGAAGACATGATTATTGGAATGGAATTTAAATTAAAAAGAAATAATCCTTGCATTAATTAATCATAAAAATATCTGAATGACAAAATTGAACATAACAAAGAACATGGAAGAATAAAACCAACTTAAGAGAACAAACTAGAGTGATGAAGTCTTGATGAGGAAAATAACTCTTCTCAATGTTCCAATGCTAAGATCAATTGAAAATTAAAATTCTAAAAACTAGAGAGAAAAACCTAAGAGAGTGAAAAACTAGATCTCCAAAACTACTCAATGAATGTGTCTCTTGTTTCTGCATATTCTCTGACTCTAGTCTGCTGTTCCGGGCCGAAAACTGGGCCGAAATAGGGTCCAAAGTCGCTGGTTTCAGATTCTGCAGTTTATGCAGATCGCGCATGTCACGTGGTGCGCGAAATTGTGAAAATACTTTTTCACAACTCTCATAATCCCCGGTAATGGCTCCAAGAACGTGGTAGCTCAATACCATGGCATTACACAACATCGCACAACTAACCAGCAAGTGCACTGGGTCGTCCAAGTAATAAACCTTACGCGAGTAAGGGTCGATCCCACGGAGATTGTTAGTATTGAAGCAAGCTATGGTCATCTTGTAAATCTTAGTCAGGCAAACTCAAATGTATATGGTGATGAACGAAAATAACACAAAGGTAAAGATAGTGATACTTATGTAATTCACTGGTAGGAACTTCAGATAAGCGCATGAAGATGCCTTCCCTTCCGTCTCTCTGCTTTCCTACTGTCTTCATCCAATCCTTCCTACTCCTTTCCATGGCAAGCTTAAGCAAGGGTTTCACCGTTGTCAGTGGCTACCTCCCATCCTCTCAGTGAAAGCGATTGCATATGCTCTGTCACAGCATAGCGGAATTCATCTGTCGTTCTCAATCAGGCCGGAATAGAATCCAGTGATTCTTTTGCGTCTGTCACTAACGCCCCGCCCTCAGGAGTTTGAAGCACGTCACAGTCATTCAGTCATTGAATCCTACTCAGAATACCACAGACAAGGTTAGACCTTCCGGATTCTCTTGAATGCCGCCATCAGTTCTCGCCTATACCACGAAGACTCTGATCTCACGGAATGGTTGGCTCGTTTGTCAGGCGAGCACTCGGTTGTCAGGCGATCAACCATGCATCGTGCAATCAGGAATCCAAGAGATATTAACCAAAGCCTTGATCGCTTGTAGAACAAGAGTGGTTGTCAGTCACCTTGTTCATGGGTGAGAATGATGATGAGTGTCACGGATCATCACATTCATCAAGTTGAAGAACAAGTGATATCTTGGATAAAGAACAAGCGGAATTGAATGGAAGAACAATAGTAATTGCATTAATACTCGAGGTACAGCAGAGCTCCACACCTTAATCTATGGTGTGTAGAAGCTCCACCGTTGAAAATACATAAGAACAAGGTCTAGGCATGGCCGAATGGCCAGCCTCCAAAGTGATCAAAAGATCTAAAGAAAAAGGTTCCAAAGATCAAAAGATCAAAAGATCAAAAGATCTCTAATACAATAGTCAAAGGTCCTACTTATAGAAAACTAGTAGCCTAGGGTGTACAGAGATGAGTAAAAGACATAAAAATCCACTTCCGGGCCCACTTGGTGTGTGCTTGGGCTGAGCAATGAAGCATTTTCGTGTAGAGACTCTTCTTGGAGTTAAACGCCAGCTTTGGTGCCAGTTTGGGCGTTTAACTCCCATTTGGGTGCCAGTTCCAGCGTTTAACGCTGGGATTTCTTGAGGTGACTTTGAACGCCGGTTTGGGCCATCAAATCTTGGGCAAAGTATGACTATCATATATTGCTGGAAAGCCCAGGATGTCTACTTTCCAACGCCGTTGAGAGCGCGCCAATTGGCTTCTGTAGCTCCAGAAAATCCACTTCGAGTGCAGGGAGGTCAGAATCCAACAGCATCTGCAGTCCTTTTTGGTCTCTGAATCAGATTTTTGCTCAGGTCCCTCAATTTCAGCCAGAAAATACCTGAAATCACAGAAAAACACACAAACTCATAGTAAAGTCCAGAAAAGTGAATTTTAACTAAAAACTAATAAAAATATACTAAAAACTAACTAGATCATACCAAAAACATACTAAAAACAATGCCAAAAAGTATACAAATTATCCGCTCATCACAACACCAAACTTAAATTGTTGCTTGTCCCCAAGCAACTGAAAATCAAATAAGATAAAAAGAAGAGAATATGCAATGAATTCCAAAAACATCTATGAAGATCAGTATTAATTAGATGAGCGGGACTTTTAGCTTTTTGCCTCTGAATAGTTTTGGCATCTCACTCTATCCTTTGAAATTCAGAATGGTTGGCTTCTTTAGGAACTCAGAGTCCAGATAGTGTTAATGATTCTCCTAGTAAAGTATGATGATTCTTGAACAAAGCTACTTATTGAGTCTTGGCTGTGGCCCAAAGCACTCTGTCTTCCAGTATTACCACCGGATACATACATGCCACAGACACATAATTGGGTGAACCTTTTCAGATTGTGACTCAGCTTTGCTAAAGTCCCCAATTAGAGGTGTCCAGGGTTCTTAAGCACACTCTTATTTGCCTTGGATCACAACTCTTATTTCTCTATTTTTTTTCGTTTTCTTTTCTTTCTTTTTTTTTCGATTTTTTTTTTGAATAAAAATGCTTTTTTTTTCTTGCTTCAAGAATCATTTTGATGATTTTTCAGATCCTCAGTAACATGTCTCCTTTTTCATCATTCTTTCAAGAGCCAACATTCATGAACCACAAATTCAAGATACATATGCACTGTTTAAGCATACATTCAGAGAACAAAAATATTGCCACCACATCAAAATAATTAACTGTTATAAAATTCAAAATTCATGCAATTCTTTCTTTTATCAATTAAGCACATTTTTATTTAAGAAAGGTGATGGATTCATAGGACATTCATAACTTTAAGGCATAGACACTAAGACACTAATGATCACAAGACACAAACATGGATAAACATAAGCATAAAATTCGAAAAACAGAAGAATAAAGAACAAGGAAATCAAGGAACGGGTCCACCTTAGTGATGGCGGCTCTTCCTTGCTCTTGAAGATCCTATGGAGTGCTTGAGCTCCTCAATATCTCTTCCTTGTCTTTGTTGCTCCTCCCTCATGATTCTTTGATCTTCTCTAATCTCATGAAGGATGATGGAGTGTTCTTGATGCTCCACCCTTAGTTGTCCCATGTTGGAACTCAATTCTCCTAGGGAGGTGTTCAATTGCTCCCAATAGTCTTGTGGAGAAAAGTACATCCCTTGAGGAATCTCAGGGATCTCATGATGAGTGGGATCTCTTGTGTGCTCCATCCTCTTCTTAGTGATGGGCTTGTCCTCCTCAATGGGGGTGTCTCCCTCTATGTCAACTCCCACTGAATAACAGAGGTGACAAATGAGATGAGGAAAGGCTAACCTTGCCAAGGTAGAGGACTTGTCCGCCACCTTATAGAGTTCTTGGGCTATAACCTCATGAACCTCTATTTCTTCTCCAATCATGATGCTATGGATCATGATAGCCCGGTCTATGGTAACTTCGGACCGGTTGCTAGTGGGAATGATTGAGCGTTGTATGAACTCTAACCATCCTCTAGCCACGGGCTTGAGGTCATGCCTTCTTAATTGAACCGGCTTTCCTCTTGAATCTCTCTTCCATTGGGCGCCCTCTTCACATATGACTGTGAGGACTTGGTCCAACCTTTGATCAAAGTTGACCCTTCTAGTGTAAGGATGCTCATCTCCTTGCAACATAGGCAAGTTGAACGCCACCCTCACACTTTCCGGACTAAAATCCAAGTATTTCCCCCGAACCATAGTAAGATAATTCTTTGGATTCGGGTTCACACTTTGGTAAGAACTCTTGAACCATCAAGATTCCGACTTGTTGAATGGGGTTGGTAAGAACTTCCCAACCTCTTCTTCGGATCTCATGTCGGATCTCCGGATATTCACCCTTTTTGAGTGAAAAGGGGACCTCGGGGATCACCTTCTTCAAGGCCACAACTTCATAGAAGTGGTCTTGATGCACCCTTGAGATGAACCTATCCATCTCCCATGACTCGGAGGTGGAAGCTTTTGCCTTCCCTTTCCTCTTTCTAGAGGTTTCTCCGGCCTTGGATGCCATAATGGTTATGGAAAAACGAAAAAGCAACGCTTTTACCACACCAAACTTAAAATGTTTGCTCGTCCTCGAGCAAAAGAAGAAAGAAGAGAGTAGAAGAAGAAGAAATGAGGAAGAGGGAGATGGTGGTGTGTTCGGCCAAAGAGGGGGAGAAGTGGTGTTTAGGTTGTGTGAAAATGAAGGGTTGAAGAAGGGTATATATAGGAGAGAGGGGGGTAATGGTTCGGCCATTATGGGTGGGTTTGGGAGGGAAAGTGGTTTGAATTTGAAGGGTGAGGTTGGTGGGGATTTATGAAGGATGGATGTGAGTGGTGAAGAGAAAGATGGGATTTGATAGGTGAAGGGTTTTTGGGGAAGAGGTGTTGAGGTGATTGGTGAATGGGGGAAGAAGAGAGAGAGTGGTGGTGGGGTCCTGTGGGGTCCACAGATCCTGTGGTGTCAAGGAAAAGTCATCCCTGCACCAAATGGCATCAAAATTCACGTTTTGAGCCAATTCTGGTGTTAAACGCCGGGCTGGTGCCCATTCCTGGCGTTTAACGCCAGGTTCTTGCCCTTTCCTGGCGTTTAACGCCAGTCTGGTGCCCCTTTCTGGCGTTAAACGCCCAGAATGGTGCCAGACTGGGCGTTAAACGCCCAACTGCTAGGCTTACTGGCGTTTAAACGCCAGCAGCATCTTCCTCCAGGGTGTGCTGTTTTTCTTCCTGTTTTTCATTCTGTTTTTGCTTTTTTCATTGTTTTTGTGACTTCTTATGATCATCAACCTACAAAAAAGATAAAATAACAAAAGAAAATAATATAAAACATTGGGTTGCCTCCCAACAAGCGCTTCTTTATTGTCACTAGCTTGACAGAGGACTCTCATGGAGTCTCAGAAATGCTCAGAACCGTGTTGGAACCTCCCATCACCAAACTTAGAGTTTGAATGTGGGGGTTCAACACCAAACTTAGAGTTTGGTTGTGGCCTCCCAACACCAAACTTAGAGTTTGACTGTGGGGGCTCTGTTTGGCTCTGTTTTGAGAGAAGCTCTTCATGCTTCCTCTCCATGATGACAGAGGGATATCCTTGGGCCTTAAACACCAAGGATTCTTCATTCACTTGAATGATCAACTCTCCTCTATCAACATCAATCATAGCCTTTGCTGTGGCTAGGAAGGGTCTGCCAAGGATGATGGATTCATCCATGCACTTCCCAGTCTCTAGGACTATGAAATCAGTAGGGATGTAATGGTCTTCAACTTTGACCAGAACATCCTCTACAAGTCCATAGGCTTGTTTTCTTGAGTTGTCTGCCATCTCTAGTGAGATTTTTGCAGCTTGCACCTCTAAGATCCCTAATTTCTCCATTACAGAGAGGGGCATGAGGTTTACACTTGACCCTAAGTCACACAAGGCCTTCTTGAAGGTCATGGTGCCTATGGTACAAGGTATAGAAAACTTCCCAGGATCTTGCCTCTTTTGAGGTAGTTTCTGCCTAGACAAGTCATTCAGTTCTTTGGTGAGCAAAGGGGATTCATCCTCCCAAATCTCATTTCCAAATAACTTGTCATTTAGCTTCATGATTACTCCAAGGTATTTAGCAACTTGCTCCTCAGTGACATACTCATCCTCTTCAGAGGAAGAATACTCATCAGAGCTCATGAATGGCAGAAGTAAGTCCAATGGAATCTCTATGGTCTCAGTTTGAGCCTCAGATTCCCATGGTTCCTCATTGGGGAACTCATTGGAGGCCAGTGGATGCCCAGTGAGGCCTTCCTCAGTGGCGTTCACTGCCTCTTCTCCCTCCCAGGATTCGGCCAAGTTGATGGCTTTGCACTCTCCTTTTGGATTTTCTTCTGTATTGCTTGGGAGAGTACTTGGAGGGAGTTCAGTAATTTTCTTGCTCAGCTGACCCACTTGTCCTTCCAAATTTCTAATGGAAGACCTTGTTTCAGTCATGAAACGTTGAGTGGTTTTGATTAGATCAGAGACCATGGTTGCTAAGTCAGAGGTATTCTGCTTAGAACTCTCTGTCTGTTGCTGAGAAGATGATGGAAAAGGCTTGCTATTGCTAAACCTGTTTCTTCCACCATTATTGTTGTTGAAACCTTGTTGAGGTCTCTGTTGATCCTTCCATGAAAGATTTGGATGATTCCTCCATGAAGGATTGTAGGTGTTTCCATAGGGTTCTCCTATGTAATTCACCTCTTCCATTGAAGGGTTCTCAGGATCATAGGCTTCTTCCTCAGATGAAGCCTCTTTAGTACCGCTTGGTGCATTTTGCATTCCAGACAGACTTTGAGAAATCATATTGACTTGTTGAGTCAATATTTTGTTCTGAGCCAATATGGCATTCAGAGTGTCAATCTCAAGAACTCCTTTCTTCTGACTAGTCCCATTGTTCACAGGATTTCTTTCAGAAGTGTACATAAATTGGTTATTTGCAACCATTTCAATCAGTTCTTGAGCTTCAGTAGGCGTCTTCTTCAGATGAAGAGATCCTCCAGAAGAGCTATCCAAAGACATCTTGGATAGTTCAGAGAGACCATCATAGAAAATACCTATGATGCTCCATTCAGAAAGCATATCAGTGGGACACTTTCTGATCAATTGTTTGTATCTTTCCCAAGCCTCATAGAGGGATTCTCCTTCCTTCTGTCTGAAGGTTTGGACTTCCACTCTAAGCTTACTCAATTTTTGAGGTGGAAAGAACTTTGCCAAGAAGGCATTGACTAGCTTTTCCCAAGAGTCCAGGCTTTCTTTAGGTTGAGAGTCCAACCATGTTCTAGCTCTGTCTCTTACAGAAAAGGGAATAGCATTAGTCTGTAGACCTCAGGGTCAACCCCATTAGTCTTAACAGTGTCACAGATTTGCAAGAACTCAGCTAAAAACTGATGAGGATCTTCCAGTGGAAGTCCATGGAACTTGCAATTCTGTTGCATTAGAGAAACTAATTGAGGCTTAAGCTCAAAGTTGTTTGCTCCAATGGCAGGGATAGAGATGCTTCTCCCATAGAAATCGGGAGTAGGTGCAGTAAAGTCACCCAGCACCTTCCTTGCATTGTTGGCATTGTTGTTGTTTTCGGCTGCCATGAGTTCTTCTTCCTTGAAGAATTCGTTCAGGTGCTCTAAAGAGAGTTGTGCTTTGGCTTCTCTTAGCTTTCTCTTCAAGGTCCTTTCAGGTTCAGGATCAGCCTCAACAAGAATGCCTTTGTCTTTGCTCCTGCTCATAAGAAAGAGAAGAGAACAAGAAAATGTGGAATCCTCTATGTCACAATATAGAGATTCCTTTAGGTGTCAGAGGAAAAGAAGAGTAGAAGACAGAAGTGGAAAATTCGAACTTAACAAAGAGAATGGAGTTCGAATTTTGCATTAAGGGATAGTGTTAGTCCATAAATAGAAGGATGTGAGAAGGAGGGAAGTAATTTTCGAAAATTAAGTGAAAATTTTGAAAACATTTTTGAAAAACATTACTTAATTTTCGAAAATGAAAATGGAAAAGAAATCAAGTGATTTTTGAAAAAGATTTTGAAATTAGAAATCAAAAGGATTTGATTGAAAACTATTTTGAAAAAGATGTGGTTAAGAAGATATGATTGATTTTAAAAAAAATGTGATTGAGAAGATATGATTTGAAAAACATTTTAAAAAAGATTTGATTTGAAAATTAAAAACTTGACTAACAAGAAAAGATATGATTCAGACATTAAACCTTTCTCAACAGAAAAGGTAACATACTTGAAATGTTGAATCAAATCATTAATTGATAGTAAGTATCTTTAAAAATGGAAAGGAATTGAATTTGAAAAAGATTTGATTGAAAAATTGATTTGAAAAAGATTTGATTTTGAAAAGATTTTGAAAACTTGAAAAAAAATTTGATTTGAAAACAAAATCTTCCCTTCTAGCCATCCTGGCGTTAAACGCCCAGAATGGTATCCATTCTGGCGTTTAACGCCCAAAATGCTACCCTTTTGGGCGTTAAACGCCCAACCAGGTACCCTGGCTGGCGTTTAAACGCCAGTCTGTCCTTCTTCACTGGGCGTTTTGAACGCCCAGCTTTTTCTGTGCAGTTCCTCTGCTGTATGTTCTGAATCTTCAATTCTCCGTATTATTGACTTGAAAAGACACTATTTAAAAATATTTTTGGATTTTTAATAATAAGGACAAACCAAAATACAACAAGAATCAAATAACAATGCATGCAAGACACCAAACTTAGCAGTTTGTATACTACTGACACTAACAAAATGAAAATGATATGAGACACACAAAACAATCAAGTCAATTGAATTCAAAGATCAGAGCAAGTAAATCATCAAGAACATCTTGAAGATCACTTAGACACATGCATGCAATAGACACCAAACTTATGATGAGACACTATACTCAAACAAGAAATATTTTTGGATTTTATGATTTTGTAAAAAATTTTTTGTGTTTTTCGAAAATTAAGTGGAAAAAGTATCAAAATTCTTAATGAGAATTCCAGGAATCAGTGCAATGCTAGTCTAAGACTCCGGTCCAGGAATTAGACATGGCTTTACAGCCAGCCAAGCTTTCAAAGAAAGCTTCGGTCCAAAACACTAGACATGGCCAGAGGCCAGCCAAGCCTTAGCAGATCACTGCTCCAAAAGCAAGATTGATAAGAAATCAACAAGCTCTTGTGGTGATAAGTTGAAACCTCGGTCCAATGAGATTAGACATGGCTTCTCAGCCAGCCAGATTTCAACAAATCATCATGAAACTCTAGAACTCATCTTCAAGAATTTCGAAAAAAATAAATACCTAATCTAAGCAACAAGATGAACCGTCAGTTGTCCAAACTAGAACAATACCTGGCAATAACACCAAAAACTTGATGTTGTTGCCGGATCTTGGCACTGATGTTACCAAAAGCTTGCTCAAAACTAGAACAATCCCCGGCAACGGCGCCAAAAACTTGGTGCGCGAAATTGTGAACAATACTTTTTCACAACTCTCATAATCCCCGGTAATGGCTCCAAGAACGTGGTAGCTCAATACCATGGCATTACACAACTTCACACAACTAACCAGCAAGTGCACTGGGTCGTCCAAGTAATAAACCTTATGCGAGTAAGGGTCGATCCCACGGAGATTGTTAGTATTGAAGCAAGCTATGGTCATCTTGTAAATCTTAGTCAGGCAAACCAAATGTATATGGTGATGAACGAAAATAACACAAAGGTAAAGATAGTGATACTTATGTAATTCACTGGTAGGAACTTCAGATAAGCGCATGAAGATGCCTTCCCTTCCGTCTCTCTGCTTTCCTACTGTCTTCATCCAATCCTTCCTACTCCTTTCCATGGCAAGCTTAAGCAAGGGTTTCATCGTTGTCAGTGGCTACCTCCCATCCTCTCAGTGAAAGCGATTGCATATGCTCTGTCACAGCATAGCGGAATTCATCTGTCGGTTCTCAATCAGGCCGGAATAGAATCCAGTGATTCTTTTGCGTCTGTCACTAACGCCCCGCCCTCAGGAGTTTGAAGCATGTCACAGTCATTCAGTCATTGAATCCTACTCAGAATACCACAGACAAGGTTAGACCTTCCGGATTCTCTTGAATGCCGCCATCAGTTCTCGCCTATACCACGAAGACTCTGATCTCACGGAATGGTTGGCTCGTTTGTCAGGCGAGCACTCGGTTGTCAGGCGATCAACCATGCATCGTGCAATCAGGAATCCAAGAGATACTCACCAAAGCCTTGATCGCTTGTAGAACAAGAGTGGTTGTCAGTCACCTTGTTCATGGGTGAGAATGATGATGAGTGTCACGGATCATCACATTCATCAAGTTGAAGAACAAGTGATATCTTGGATAAAGAACAAGCGGAATTGAATGGAAGAACAATAGTAATTGCATTAATACTCGAGGTACAGCAGAGCTCCACACCTTAATCTATGGTGTGTAGAAGCTCCACCGTTGAAAATACATAAGAACAAGGTCTAGGCATGGCCGAATGGCCAGCCTCCCAAAGTGATCAAAAGATCTAAAGAAAAAGGTTCCAAAGATCAAAAGATCAAAAGATCAAAAGATCAAAAGATCAAAAGATCAAAAGATCTCTAATACAATAGTCAAAGGTCCTACTTATAGAAAACTAGTAGCCTAGGGTGTACAGAGATGAGTAAAAGACATAAAAATCCACTTCCGGGCCCACTTGGTGTGTGCTTGGGCTGAGCAATGAAGCATTTTCGTGTAGAGACTCTTCTTGGAGTTAAACGCCAGCTTTGGTGCCAGTTTGGGCGTTTAACTCCCATTTGGTTGCCAGTTCCAGCGTTTAACGCTGGGATTTCTTGAGGTGACTTTGAACGCCGGTTTGGGCCATCAAATCTTGGGCAAAGTATGGACTATCATATATTGCTGGAAAGCCAGGATGTCTACTTTCCAACGCCGTTGAGAGCGCGCCAATTGGGCTTCTGTAGCTCCAGAAAATCCACTTCGAGTGCAGGGAGGTCAGAATCCAACAGCATCTGCAGTCCTTTTTGGTCTCTGAATCAGATTTTTGCTCAGGTCCCTCAATTTCAGCCAGAAAATACCTGAAATCACAGAAAAACACACAAACTCATAGTAAAGTCCAGAAAAGTGAATTTTAACTAAAAACTAATAAAAATATACTAAAAACTAACTAGATCATACCAAAAACATACTAAAAACAATGCCAAAAAGTATACAAATTATCCGCTCATCATCACGCGATCGCGTCGTCCATGCAGACGCGTCGCTGGCGCTTTTCCTCTTCACGCATTCACGTCGTCCACGCTACCGTGTTGCTTGTGCTTTCCAATCCGCGCGGCCGCGTCACTTTGATTTGCGCTCCTTCGCGCGGTTGCGTGAGCCATGCGACCGCGTCACCTTTCGCTGGTTATCTCCTCAAACTCTTGTGTTCCTTCCATTTTTGCTAGCTCCCTCTCAAATCTCCGTCTCATTCATGCCCTATAAAGCCTGAAACGCTTGACACACAGATTACGGCATCGAGTGGAATAAAGGAGAATTAAAATTAAATAATTAAAGTCTCTAGGAAGCAATTTTCAAGCATGTAATAAATTCAGGAAGGAAATCTAAATGCATGCTAAATTGATGAATAAGTGGGTAAGGATCACGACAAAACCACACAATTAAACACAATATAAACTATAAAATAGTGGTTTATCACCCGGCAACGGCGCCATTTTGACAATCGGATTTTCTATCGGTAAAGAAATTCACAAATATAACTGCGTTGTAAGTATAGTTTCTAAACCAACAGAAAATCATTTCGTACAAAAGTTTTGGTTGTCACAAGTAACAAACCCCTTTGAAATTGATAACCGAAGTATTTAAACCTCGGGTCGTCTTCTCAAGGAATTACAGGGAGGTATGATTTATTATTGGTTATGGAAAAAGGTATGTTTTTGGGGTTTTTTAATGTATAAGATAAAAAGCGAGAATAGTAAATGGCAAAAGGAATAAACTAATAACTAGAAAAGCTCTTGGCAAGGTATGAGAAATGAAAATTCTATCCTAGTTATCTTTATCAGGTGTGATGAGTATTGTCCGTTGCTCCCACTTAGTTAACCCTTACTAAATAAAGGAAAGTCAAGTGGACCAATTAATTTGATTCCTCAAGTCCTAGTCAACTCCTAAGGAAAGACTAGCTTTAGAGGGATCCAAATCAACCAGCAAACTTCAAATATTAATCAACTGCTGAATTTGATAACTCAAGTATCACCAATTACTCAGCCAAAGTCAAAAGAGAAAAATCCAAATTATTTATATAATAAATAAAAGAAAGCAATCATAAGTCTGAAATACCTCAAATTATATTAAATAAAGAAATCAATTTTAACATGGAGTTCATAAGCCAAATTGAAAAGATAAATAACAATTAAAGTAATAGAATAAATAAAAGTAGAAAATAAATTAAAGGAACATTGAACGTGTGATGAAGAAGAAATAATCCTAAATCCTAAAACTAAGAGAAATCCTAATTCCTAATACCTAAGAGAGAGGAGAGAACCTCTCTCTCTAAAAACTACATCTAAATTATAAAATGTGAATTATCAGTCGTCTCCCCTTATTCCTTCACTTTGCAGCCTTTAATCTGTGTTTTCTGGGCTTGAAATTGGGCCGGAAATAGCCCAGAAATCGCTGGGACCGAATTCAAACATGTGCAGGTCGCTGGAATTTTTGCAGAACAACTTGTCCGCATGATTCACGCGTGCGCGTCATTTTTCTCTATGGCCACTATAGCGAATTATAAATCAAAGCCCCAGACGTTAGCTTTCCAACGCAACTAGAACCGCATCATTTGGACCTTTGTAGCTCATGTTATGACTGTTTGAGTGTGAAGAGGTCAGGCTGGACAACTTAGCAATTTCTTCAAGTAATTGTATTCCTTCCACTTTTGCATGCTTTCTTTCCATCTTCTAAGCCATTCCTGCCCTATAAACTCTGAAATCACTTAACACACATATTAAGGCATCGAATAGTAATAAGAGATGATTAAAATATACAAATTAAAGACTCTAGAAAGCAAGTTTTCAATCATAGAAAAAATTCTGGGAAGGAATTGTAAAACCATGCAAATAGTATGAATAAGTGTGCAAAGACTTGATAAAAATCACTCAATTGAGCACAAGATAGACCATAAAATATTGGTTTATCAAGGCTATTGCAACCCCAACAAATGACAATAAGGTGGTCATGAACTTCCTTAGGAGAAACATCTTCAGTTGGTTTGGAGTACCTAGAGCCCTCATTAGTGATGGAGGGACACACTTCTGCAACAGACCATTAGAGACCTTACTTTTGAGATATGGAGTGAAGCATAAGGTTGCAACACCTTATCATCCTCAAACAAATGGGCAGGTTGAGCTATCAAACAGAGAGTTAAAAAGGATTCTAGAGAAAAATGTGGGAACATCAAGAAAGGACTGGTCGAAGAGGCTGGATGACGCTCTTTGGGCATATAGGATAGCCTTCAAAACACCAACAGGTATGACCCCATATCAGTTGGTGTACGGGAAGACATGTCGTCTACCCCTTAAGCTTGAACATAAAGCCTTTTGGGCACTCAAGCTATTAAACTTTGATGGTACTGCTGCTAGGGAGAAAAGGATCTTGCAATTGCAAGAATTAGAGGAACTTAGATCTTAAGCATATGAAAATGCCAAAATCTACAAAGAAAAAGCTAAAAGATGGCATGATCAAAAGTTAGCAAGGAGAGAATTTGAGGAAGGTCAAAAAGTGCTATTGTTCAACTCAAGACTCAAATTCTTTCCAGGAAAACTTAAGTCTCGATGGTCAGGGCCTTTCATTGTCCTTAAGGCATCCCCATATGGTCATGTAGAGCTCATAGAGGACAAAACTCAGAGAACTTTCACTGTCAATGGCCATAGGCTCAAACACTACTTGGGAGGCTCTTTGGAGGAGCAGAGAGTAAGCTACAAGCTCAACTAAAGATGAAGGAGTGTCAAACTAATGACAATAAAGAAGCGCTAGTTGGGAGGCACCCCAACACTTTATATCCTTTTGATCTATTGCCTTCTTAGAAGTAGTTAAGATTTGGTAGTTTAGGTAGTTAGTTTCGGTTAAAACTTTGTGTTTCATTACCTTCTGAAAGTAATTTGTAGGAAGTAGAAAGTTAATTTCAAAATTGGTAGTTAGGATATCCTGTTTTCTTTTATTCTGGAAATGCAAGTTGATGAATACATTTACTGATGATGAGTGATTGGGCTGAGAACTAGCTAAGGAGCTAAGTTTGGTGTGGTCACTTACCACTTAATCTAGGCTTACAACTATTTGGATAAAACAATTTTGAAGTGTAAGCCCAGAGATTAAGTTTGGTCTGTCCACCACAATACAAGGATCACCTAATCAGCCCAACACTACTCAATTTGAAAGCATTTAATACATTGGTGGGAACATGAACGTGGTTTAATTGTGTTCAGAGGAGGTTAGAAGCAAAAGCATATGAAAGGATTGGAATCATTCGACCTTTATGAACACATTAAAAATCCAATGATGAACCCAATTTATTAAGATGCAATAGGATTAAGTTTGGTGCCCCAAGGGACACCCATCAGTTGTAATTGCATTCACTCATATTAAAAAGGAATATGGAGGATTCTTTTGATGGGATTTCGGTTTCATTTTTAGGAGAGAAAAAGGGGGCCCCACATGATTGATAGCTCATAAAATAAGGGAGTCAAAGTGTACTAGCACTTCAGAACTCAAAACATGCAGAAAGCAAAGTGGGATAAGGATTGGCGCCTCTTCCCACGCTAGGAGCCACTCCCCAAGTGGGAAAACATTGAATTACTCTACTTCCCACAATTCGAACCACACTTTCCACCCCCTATAAAAGCCCCTCACTTTCGCACCTCTCCTCACACTTCAAACCCCAACTTCACAAACAAAAAAGAACCCTAATAATTCCCTCTTTCTTTTGATCTCTTTCCCCTACCTTTCTTTTCCTACTTCGTTTTTCCTTTCTTGATTGGGACAATCAAGTTTTAAGTTTGGTGTTGGAGCAAAACCTTGTTTTTCTTGCATTCCCTTGCAACATCCCTCATAATTTTTTAAAACCTTCAAACACCCTCTCTCAACCCAATGGCACCACCAAAATCATCAGCATCAAAGAAAAGAAAAACCAAGAAACCAACTTTGGGGTCTTCAAGCTCAACCTTCAATGAGTACAAGTTCCTCTCCTCATTCAACCAAAACCAATTCTATGGTTGGGTGAGTGAGAGGGAAATCATCCCAGAGGTTGGGTTCCAATTGGGAAGAAATGAGCACATTGAGATCAACAGGGAGATAAACAGTAGGGGCTAGGCAATCTTATGCAACCCACCAAGAAAAGTGGTGAAAGGCTTGGTGAGGGAGTTTTATGCCAATACCGTTCCTCAGCCGAGACAACCCTATGGTTATCTCAGCTATGTGACAGGGAAATCTATAGATTATTGCCCCTCCAGCATAGAGAGGATGCTAATGGTGAAGCAAACAACCTCCAACCGAAGCTATGAGGAAGGAATGATGCAACAAGACCCAGAATTTAATAAAATCCTCAATGAAATCTGTGTGTTGAATGTGCAATGGATAAACGACAAGGATGGGATGCCCAACCACTTGAGAAGAAGGGATTTGAGCCCCCAAGCTAGAGGGTGCCTGGAATTTGTAAGAAGATCCCTAATCCCCACATCCAACACTTCAGAGGTGACCAAAGAGAGAGCTGTGCTCATCTACAGCATCATAAAAGGCGAGAATGTCAATGTTGGGGAGTTGATTGCCAACCACATCAACAAGGTACTGAAGAGCACTAGTGACAATACAAGGTTGGCATTTTCCAGCATCACACAGAGGTTGTGTGATGAAGCTGGAGTTTAGAAAATCATTGATGAAGTGCTAGTGAAGCAAGACAAATTCATAACTGCCAAGAAGATGGCCAAAGTGGTGGCTGTAAACCCACTTCAGAGGGCCAGGAAGCATAGAGCTGCTTGATAAACCATTATTTTATAGTTTATATTGTGTTTAATTGTGTGGTTTTATCATAATCCTTACCCACTTATTCATTAATTTAGCATGCATTTATATTTCCTTCCTGAATTTATTACATGATTGAAAAGTGCTTCCTAGAGACTTTTAATTATGCATTTTAATTTTCCGTTATTCCATTCGATGCCGTAATCTGTGTGTTAAGTGTTTCAGGCTTTATAGGGCATGAATGAGTTGGAGATTGAAAAGGAAGCTAGCAAAAATGGAAGGAACACGAGAAATTGAGGAGATGACCAGCGAGAAGTGACGCGGCCGCATGGCTCACGCATTCACGCGAAAGAGGAGAAATCG